>NC_044369.1:31359336-31410579 GCF_007364275.1 Archocentrus centrarchus | reverse complement strand
CCCTCTCTTCTTTTGTGACTGGGCTTAAAACTTTAGTTTTTGATAAATATTATAGTTAGGGCTGCTTATAGTTAGTTCAGGTGAGCCTGAACTTGACTTCGTGTGATGCACTCATCCTTTCTTTTCCACTTTCCACTATCCCACTAAATTTGGGTTTAATTCACAGAATATTTTTTTGCCAAAGTTTTGGGGATCATCAAGATATTTTTTGGCAAATGTGAGACAAGCCTTTGTGTTGTTTTTGGCCAGCAGTGGTTTGATGATGATGATGATGATACTTTATTGATCCCACAATTGGGAAATTACAGTTAACAGAACACCCATCTAAGAAGACAAAAGAAACAAACATGGGGAGATAGGTGAACTGTGGCCATGCTGCCCCCCTTCTGGAGGCGCTGCCATTAAAAAGATAGAAACTCTTGAAACTCTCCCATGAATGCCATTTTTACCCAGTCTTTTTTTTTTAAATTGTTGAATAATGAGTCAAATGAATCCTGCAATTCTTTCAATATTGTTCTGGGTTCTTCTGTGACCTGATTGTTGTTGATGTGTTCTTGGAGTAATTTTGGGGGCTTAACTTTCTTACACAGGGCCAGGCAGGTTTGGATAGCTGTTTTCCCCTTAGCAAATGAAATAATCATTTAAGAACTATATTTTGTATTTGCTTGGGTTATCTTATCTAATATTAAAATTTGTTTGATGATGTGAAACCTTTAATTGTGACAAAGAAATCAGGAAAGAGGCAAATACTTTTTTACTGCACTGTATATATAAACCATATCTACCAATCACCAGTCACTAAGTATTCAACACATTTGCACATAGTTTGCTGAAGCCCAGTTCACAGGTAGCTGTGTTCAGTGTTGTTGTGTTTGCATTTGCAGGGTGCAGCAAGAGAACAGCACCTTCTTTTAAATTAAAGACTCTTTTCCTGTCATTGGTCTTGATACATACAGACTGTGTGAGCATTCACAGCAAATATTTCTGGGCTCATGTTGGGGAATGTGGAGCACATAAATAAGTGTCTGCCAGTTTCCTGAATATCGCATACATGTAAGCTGACGTGTGCTTGGTTCTCTGTGCATGGAGGGGTTTCCATTTGTCTAAAAAGGACTGGGTCTCATTGGAGCTTCTGTCACCAGCACAGAGAAGTTAGTGTGTTGCAGCACTGCACACATTCGCTTGATAAAACAATGAACCGACAAGTACTTATCTCTATATGAAACATGCCATATTGATAGCCAGTTGTGTCTCTACGGTTTATGACTATAATAAACACCATATCTCTGAAAAAGATTGCTTTGTGATTGCTTCACTGATAGGCAATTGCAGAGCTCTCCCACTGGTGCTTTTGCATGCTGCAAACCTGAGTGAAAACTTTGAACAGCAGATTCACTGCATTTATCTCACTGCTTCACACTGTGAGTGCATCACCTGTGGGTTAAACTAAATCAAGCTCTTATTGTGATTTCCCATGTCTTCAGATTGTATTTAACTGTATGTTCCCACATGAAGAAATACACTAAGTGTGTAAAAAACACAGGCTGGCTCATGGGGAAGTGATTGTCATTGCCCCCATGCTAAATATATAAGTAGCCTCGCTGGCAGCGCACACACAAAATCACATATGCTGTTATTAGGATTTTAACCACTTCTGGAGCACTATCAGAAACTAGTATATAACAAAATACATCATATCATCTTCCTGCTTGTATGAAACGACTTGCCTTCTGTGGCTGAGAATCAAACTCAAATGCAGGATTAGATGAAATAACCAAGAGCAGTGCTGTTTAAATTGTTGAAAAAAAAAAAAAGGTAATGCATGGTTTTTGTTGCCTTTCAGCTGCCAGAAGCATGAGACAATGCAACTTTGTAATGGTTCAAATTTCACTGTGTGAAGAGACTTTTCATTATGTAGATACAAAGACAGCTGAAAGAGCAGTGGAGGCTATGGAAACTGAGCATCCTATCCATTCTGCTGGTGTGGTGACATGAAAGAAACACAAACATGACCTCATGGAAACTTGAAATGGCAACCTGTTTCCACAATGGGGTTGACTAAGCATCAGTAATACTGTGTCTTATACAGGCAGTGCCAGCATTAATGCTGAGGCTTTGGCTGCGTTTCAGCAATCTTGTGAAATTAGAAAATTTTAATATTCAGGGCACCTTCAACTAAAGGAACATAAATATTGATTAATTGTAATTAATAATGAAAATCATTAAATGTAATGCAAAATCTAAATTGCTAGTTTGACCGGTCTCATAAAATCCACTCAACCTCTGATTTATAACTGATTAATAATTAAATAATAACTTTTTGGAAGTTATTTGGGTTGGCATGTTGGCAGCGTTCACGCGGATACAACATTAATTACACCAGCATATGTTTTTAAGACATTTTATTCACAAAAATAATAAGTTAAATACACAATTAGCTAAAGACATCGAATTAGACTAAAAGAAGAATATGTGTGTGTGTGTGTGTGTGTGTGTGTGTGTGTGTGTGTGTGTGTGTGTGTGTGTGTGTGGGTGGGTGGGTGGGTGGGTGGGTGTGTGTGTGTGTGAGAGACAGAGGGAGTTTTGAATCACCTCTCTATCCTTTGATGTTTAATCTTATTAAATTTATGAAACAATGATCATAGGAAATATTGTAGGTTTTTACCTTACAATATAAAGTTCCTTAAACAACTGAAGTGCTATAGAAGTAAGTAAAATTGAACTGAATTTAACTGAATTAATGGTGCTTTGTTAATAACAAAGATCAATTTGAAAAAAATATAAAGATCAATAATTATCATGCAATTTATTTTGAGTCTGTGTATACTGTAGCATAACTAATATATGAAGTATAACATTTTCAAAGTGTGGTATTGCTATTTTTATTAAAGGAGTCATTCTAAAATTAACCCTCCAGCACTCCTCATTGTCAGCTAATGGTAAATTTTGTGTAATAGTACTGTTTTTTAATATTTTATAATTTGTCAGCCAGGACAAATCCAGAAAGAGAAGATGTCCAGGAAGAGTTCAAGATACACCAGGCTGTCAGGATACATAAAAGAAAAACAGCCAGGCAGCATGAAATCATGAATTAGAGCTTCACATTTTAGCGTTTTGTCTTGGTTGTATTTCAGAAAAGACAAAAGGACATGATTCTTAGAGACAGATGATGTTTAATGAAGATTATGGGAATATTTGAAGATAGGATTATTTTAATCCTGAAAAAAACCCCACAGTTGTTTACTACTAACTTGAACGCTTTCTCATAAACACAAAAAGCAGTCTGCGTGGTAAATAGTCGGGATTAGAGCCACAGCTGGATTTCCACCCAGACGAGAGCAGGTCTGGTTTTACTTTACTGACCAGAACTTTCTACTTCATAGTACAGACAGTGAAAATTAAGTTTCCCTTTTCTTTGTAGAAATTAGTCTAATTTCATGTATGTCCATGCACATTTACAGCCGGTTTCCCAGTCATTGATTAATCATGGTCCTAGACTAAAAGGAAAAAGTCAATGAAGACCAAAACACGAAAAAGTATTTAGTCCAGGATTAGACATAATTCCTGTACGGGAAACTAGGCCTTAATGTTTCGCGTATGGTCTCAGAATTAGATCATTTTGCACCATTAATTGTATGTGTAGCATCATCGAGATGGCACTGCTCAGTGTGGCCTGTGCTTATATACACAGTGTGTGAAGTTTAAAATAGTTCACTGAAGAAATCCAGTATGAATATAATATTTATCATCTCTAGATTGGACTACTGCAGTTCTCTCTAGTCGGGTCTTGAACGATCATCTCGCCATGTTTGCAGTTAGTCCAAATGCTGCTGCACATCCTTTGACAGGTACTAGAAGCCATGATCACATCTCTCCAGTTTTAGCAGGTTTACTTTGGTTCCCCGTCCAATTTCGTATTGATTTTACCTATGCTCTTGTGTATTGTGCAGTTAACTTGTAAAGCCACTTTGTTGTTTTAAATGTACTACAGAAATAAAATTTGCATTGACATTATCAGTTTTCTTGAACCAGTGGTTTATTACTTTGATCTTTTTCAGTCATTATGAAAGTTTCTGTTTGGCAGTAATACAGCTGTTCTGAGGTTGTCAGAACAGGAAATATGAATTTGAATGATCAAAATAAATAAATAAAATCTGCACGTGTACAGAGTGAGGTTTAGAATTGTGAAAAAAAATTATTATATTCTATGTTATGAAAAACTTGGGACTGTCGATTGATGGTGCTGACTGCTCTCACATCAGCCCAAATGGACAGGTCAGATAGCATGTAGGCAAAGAGGCCGGGTCTCCATTACACAGGACAATAATAGTTGAGACGGGGATCATAATGTGCACTGTAGTCATGAAATATTTTCATTACTTTGCTGTCATTTCCTCAGACTGGTAAATACGGAACCCTGATTAAAATCAGAGGCAAATGTGAAAAAGATATTTCATAGTGTAATCTTCACATGCTTTATCACATGCTCTGCTAAATTATATTCACAGTATTCACTTATGTGTCTTTAGGAATTCTTTAGGAATTCTCTAGCTTAGTGTAACTTTTAGCTTAGCTCTTAGCTGAATCACTAACAGCATGGCCTCTTCACCTGTTCCTCCCACACTTTCCTGCCCTGTGTGTCAAATGTTCAGCAATTCCTCAGCCTATGAAACGATATTTGTAATAAAGCCTGTTTGTAGCTTTGGACACTAGGCTCAGTCACCTGGAGACCTGGCTCCACACCCTTGAAAATTCTGTAGCTAGTCAGGCCCCAGTGCAGGCAAAGGTAGGTTAGCCACTGTTAACTCTCCCCCAGCAGTTTTTTTCCAAGCAGCCAGGAAATCAGGCCAGCTGGGTGACTGTGAGAAGGAAGCATAGCCCTAAACAGAAGCCCCTGGTACGCCACCAACCTGCTCATGCTTTGAATCATTTTCTCCCACTCTTAGACACACCCACTGCAGAAAACAACATGGATGTTGTCCATCCATCCCACTTTGGATGGAGCAGCTCTAATTTCTAGAAATCTGGCCAAATGTATTTAATCCCCCAAAACGTGACTATCCAGAGTTGAGTCCAGGAAGCAGAGTTGCTGAAGAGTCTCCTCCTGTCATCCCCTCAAAACTCTGTCCCCAGAGAAACTGTGCCTGTTCCCAGACCACCAAAGATCAAAATCAAAAAACATCAAAAAACAATTTAAGCATAAAAATTCACAAAGAGGCCATCATAGTGTCCTCAACTACACCATTAAATGTGGATTACTAAACATTAGGTCTCTCTCCCTATTAAAAAATTTGATAATTGATCAACATATTAATTTATTCTGCCTTACAGAAACCTGATCACAGGAGGATGAAAGTTTAAATTAATAACCAATTCCAACAACTCCAACAACTGTCAACCAGCTATCACTGGCTGATGCAGACTGAGACTGGCATCTCCATCATGTTGCTATAGCGCTATAAAAAAAACAAAAAACATCCTGTGTCACCGACCACAATGGCAAAGTGTTTCTAGTCAAGACATTTTGCTCGGCTCTCATTGTCAAGATTTTGGACTTTCAGTTTTATATTTTGCCATCATCCTGTTAAACCTCACTCTGTACACTCTGTACACATTGCCAGCCTGTAGCAGGGCCAACACAGAGAGACAGACAACCTTTCACACCTATGGACACCTCAGTTCACCAAAATGTTTTTTCCAATTCAGTTTTTGTTATTTTGTTTGTTTTTGGTAATGATAATAATAACCATGGTTCACACACACGACAGAGGACGAGGAGAGAGAGAGAGTAAGGTGGAGAGAAGGAGAGGGCAGGCCAGCCAGGAGGACAGGGGCCTGATGAGTCAGCAGGACTGATTTGGTGATGGTGTGGGGAGGGATATCCATGGAGGGATGCACTGACCTCTACAGGTTAAGCAACGGCAGCCTGACTGCCATTAGGTATCAGGATGACATTTTTGGACCCACTGTCAGACCCTACACTGGTGCAGTGGGTCCTGGGTTTGTCCTGGTGCATCACAATGCCTGGCCTCATGGCAAAAGTATGCAGGCAGCTCCTGGAGGATGAACGAGTTGATACCCTTGACTGGCTCCCATACTCACCTGATCTAAATCCAATAGAACACCTCTGGGACATTATGTTTTGGTCCATCTGATGTCACCAGGTTGCACCTCACCCCGTCCAAGAGCGCAGTGATGCCCTGGCCCAGACCTGGGAGGAGATCCTCCAGGACACCATCCATTGTCATTAGAAGCATGCCCTGATGTTGTCAGGTATGCATGGAAGCACGTGGGGCCATACAATTTACTGAGAAAGTTGCTGCAATGAAATTTTGGCAAAATGGACTAGCCTGCCGCAGCATTTATTCATGTTGATTTTCAGGGTGTCTTTGAATTTAGCCCTCTTTAGGTTGATCATTTTCATTTCTATCAAACAATCTGGCATCCCTTTGTTTCTAACACACTCCATATCAGAATAAGGATGATTGGGTACACAGTGTGTGCAGGCATGTAATTAAGTAACAGTGTTTGGGTTGCAGTAAACTGTAAATGCACTGCACAGAACATCAATAACAGCTCACTCATCCCCTGTTAAAACACATGCTGACTGAGACTAATGGCCATAAATGGTAATTAAGCAATTTTGAACACTTATTAGAAATTAACTGCCATTTGACATATAAGAGTAAAGTGTTGAAGATGGATGTTCTTATAATGCCCCCAGCTTATTAGCATTGATTATGACTGTTTCCATGGAACTTTAAATGGCACTTATTTAGATGGTGATTGTGTGATGTTTCCCAGCTCTGAAAAGCTCAATGTGGGTGACAGTGTTTAAAGTTCTGTTAAAAATCCCAATACCACACAGCATGCCAAAACCAATCATAGAGATATTTTTGTATAGTCAGCTATGCTACACCAGAAGTTGCCTCAAGACCTTTTCTATATTTGGTTTTTCATCCAAACCACTGCTTATGCCCAAGTATGTATTCCAGGAAATGTGTGATGCATTCATTTTATTTTCACTCAACACTTTTGCAAACTATAGTGACTCATCTAGCACCTGCTATCTGACTGCTTCATTTTCACACTTTTTGCCCACACTAGAAGAAGGGGTGGATGCCTGACAGCAGAATTTTGAGAAAAACAGCAATCAGAACAGAAAGTTTGCCTTTTTTTTTGGGCAAACATTTTTAAATAGTAGAAGGCGAGTTTCAAACTAGACAGATCTCTGCTTTTCCTCATTGGTGGACAGGCATAATAATCCTCGAAGTGGTACACTGCAGTTCATCCTGATTTGAAGTACTAGTTCAAGGAGACATGTTGTTCAGACCCTACTGTGTTTATATATTCCAGCTAAGCCCTTTGTCACAACCATGTAACAGAGCTGCTTCATTCACTCAGCACTGTGGACAGGAGAGCTTGTGTGGAACATGTGATACACAGAAGGCCAAAGAAATGTTTAGTCTCAGCTTGGTAGTTCATCCAGTGTGGATCAAGAAAGGCAATTTTGGAATAAATAATATAATTTCCTCTCTCTAGGTAATGCAAACACTATCTCTGTGAAAAATCACAAGCACCACCAAATGATTGCCTTCTTAGTCTTCTTGCAGGAATCTACTTACCAAACTTGGATGGTATGGCAGATGTGGTTTCTCCCCACATCCATTTTCCAGCAAGCTGGTGGAAAGACCTTGGTTTTAGATGAGGCCTATAAGGAAAAAAAGAATCTTTTAAAAATAAGCTATTGAATATAAATGTTTTATATACAATTAGCCCTATGACAGACTGGTGACCTGTCCAGGGTGTACCCTGCCTCTAGTTCTGTGGGAAGGAGTCTATCCCACAACCCTGTATAAGGTCCAGTTGGTTAGCCATCACCAGTTTGACCATCTGTATCTGGAAGCCCCACAGGAGCCTAGCTTGGTCAACCACCTTTAGGGGTGTATCCCATTTTGACCTCGGGACTTCCAGGCCATACTCGGCACAGATGTTCCTGTATACTATACCAGCCACTTGGTTATGGTGTTCCATGTATGCCCTGCCTGCTAGCATCTTGCACCCTGCTGTTATGTGCTGGATTGTCTCAGGAGCATCTCTGCACAGCCTGCACCTGGAGCGTTGTCTGGTGTGATAGACCCAGCCTCCATGGATCTAGTACTTAGAGCTTGTTCCTGTATTGCCGTGATTAGTGCCTCTGTGCCATCTTTCACCCCAGGTTTGTCCAGCCTGCTAATCACGGTACAAATCATGGTAGGATTTTTCAATATCAGCCACTTCTTTGATCTGCTGGTGTCACATGCTGTGCAGGGGTCTGTCCTTCCATGATGGTTCCTGTTCTTTCTTGGGTTTCTGCTGCCTGAGCAACCACACATCTCTGGGGGTGCAGCCTTGCCAGGCAGCCAATTAAAATTTGCCTCATTGTGATGCTGGCGGTTTTTCCACCTTTAGCAAGTGGGGATAACACTGTGTGGACTGGTGCTCGATTGATGGTTTGTTAACCTAGTGAAATTCTCATCCAAAGATTTATTGTTTAATCATTAGCACTCCATTGTGGTACTAATGATTACTGTACACGATTTATCTATTTGCATTACAACACAATAATTCAAAACATAAGACACCTCTTCAAGTGTAAAAAACATAGAAAATAAAGATGTCATTGAAATCTGATTTTTGCATATTAAAATTACAGTGTTTAAAATTTTCACTGCTTGATGTCAGTAGATTCCAGATTGTAGTCAGCTGAGTTCCATTGTCTTAATCCTCCCAATTCAAGTGCCTAATCCTATCAACAGTGACCGCTGTAGGACAAAAAGGTTTTAGTCAGCCAGGAGAGATCAAAAACTTAAAATTTAGACTGTACCTGTCACTGTACTGATGGAATGTGGACTCACTTTCTGGACACAGGAATAAGTTTTAACAGGTTTATTCACAGTTTTCATAGAGCCCAAAAAACTGGCAGAGAATGATGGAAGGATGATGGAGAGCTCACAGGCAGCTCCTTGGACACACACACTTTTAATTACAGGAGCAGTCTGCACAAAAAAACAGAGGTCAGAGCAGGAAAAGACAAAATGTCATAAAGCACTAAACTTTCAGCCAGGAGACAATATCTCTTGCAAATGCAACAATCTAGAAATGACTGCAGCAGCTCTTCAGTCTAAAATAACCAGCAGTGATGACAACGTGAAGAATTTGACAGGAGGGCAGGGAGACCAAGAAGGAACCACCTCTGAAACAGGTAACACACAAAGACTGAGGAGAAAAGAGAGAGTGCAAGAGGGTGAGAAAGAGAGAAAAGGCAGGCCAGCACGGCGGACCTGGTGCCCCTGGCAGTACCCTATAATGGCCGCATCCGATGTTGTGCCAAAAAGTGATTGTTTGCCAACTGGCATCTTAATAAAATGTCATCCTTTTCCTCCTCACCTCAAATCTTATCTCCAGCACTGAAGTCAGGGCTCTAACACACAGAAATGTGCATAAACCTGTTTACTTATTCCCAGAATTGTTGTAGGTACAATAAATTGAGTGATGACTGATTACAGTTAGATCCATAATGAAATGATTTTTAAATTATTCATCTCTACATCACCACAGTGGATTTAAAATCAAAGCAGCAAGCTGTGATTGAAGTGCAGACTTTTAGCTTTAATCCAAGGGGTTTAATAAATGCTTGGCATTAACTGTTCAGGAATCATTTTCAGAGGTGAGGCAGGTGAGGCTTGTTTCTTTGTTTTCCATGGAAAATTAAGCAGATCTGCAGTTGATTGTGAGTGGTGAACATGCACTCAGTACTTTTTCACTGTAGCAGTCAATACATACAGAGTCATAATCAGACAGACATTTGATACAGAGATCGAATCAGTGCATCCCTCACGTTTTGAGCCTTGTTCACTAGTTTCACCTGTTTGATGCTTTGGGGTGTAAAAAACAGCCTACTACAGATTCAGGTGATGATTTTTTGGGGGTTTGTCACAATAAATGACAACTTACATGTCTGATAATGTTCAAAGAATTGTTTTGAGACCAGGCTTGACTTGAGCCTGCAACATTGAGCTGCTCTCTCAGGTTTAGAGTTGTGTGCTTTATCATCATTCAAGGCATTATTTATCTTAGCAATTTATGAGTTTTACAAGGCATTAGCAGAGCAGCTGGGACTTGAAAGACAGGAATAAACATGGGCCTCTTTTCTGAAATTGGAACTCTGAAAACATAATTACATAGTGTTCTGACAGGAACAAGAGGAAAAGGGGGCACAGATAGCACTTGTTTTTCTGCCATGACAGCAGAGAGCCATGCCGAAGAGGGTGTTGTGCTTTGTGCAGCTGGAGCAGATGCTGCTGCTGGAAACAGAACAGAATCCACGGGTGATCCTGCAAGACTGATTAGGCTTCCTCCATGTTCCCCCAATGAATTCGCAGTTATTAAGGACAAGGAGACAGCACTCGTTTCCTTGTTTCACCAACCAGCACAGTTTGGGAGGCTTTCACTACAAGTATCAAAGGAGAGTAAAGGAGATTGTAGAGAAGAGGACTGAAGGGCCCCGTCCAGCTGTATAACCAGCTGCAGCACTTCTGAGTGGACATAGGCTGTAGACTTACATGGATTAATTGTCTTGATTGCTTAGAAAAGGGACATTTGTGATGAGATAAATGTGTTTCTAGTGTGCTAGGATAGTCTTTGTGAAAGGAATATTACACTCCTCCCTCATTACCCTGAATTGAATTGGGGGGAGGAAGATGGATGGATGGATGGATGGATGGATGGATGGATAGATAAATGGATGGATGGATAGATAAATGGATGGATGGATGGATAGATAGATAGATGGATGGATGGATGGATAAATTGATGGATGGATGGATGGATGGATGGATAGATAGATAGATAGATGGATAGATGGATAAATTGATGGATGGATGGATGGATGGATAGATAGATAGATGGATAGATGGATAAATTGATGGATGGATGGATGGATGGATGGATGGATGGATGGATGGATGGATAGATAGATAGATAGATAGATAGATAGATAGATAGATAGATAGATAGATAGATAGATAGATAGATGGGTTATTTAGCTACTAAATACCCCACTTAGTTCATCAAGTAGTTGTTAAATTTGACTTTTTTTTTGGTGTAGGTCTCAAATATATGAAGTTGTCAAATTGTAAAAAATTCTGAATAAATGACTAAAATAAACTAAAGTAATAAATTGAATAATAAATCAAGTATATCTACTAAATGTGTTCTGGTTGAAAGTCTTGTGTTTGGTGATACACCACTGCCTTGCTCTACTTCTGTGAAGGTTGATTTTAGATTTTGTTGGCACTGCTTCTAGGTAGTAGCATTATAAAAATTCTGGCTATCTGCCCCATCACAGTGATTAGCAAGAAACTGGATCAGCTCTGCTATTAGACCTAAGCCTAAGCCTAACAGTCAATCCCCCAACCTACTCTAAACTTAACTACCAACCACAGCAGAGCATCTCTCCCACTGTCTGTGATGGTTTCCACACGCATGAGATTATATGTTTTACTGTGAAATTCGACATGAATTGAAATTAACAACATTTAAGGTAACTTTAGTTAGAAATAAGTTTTTTTTGTATCAGTGTTTGCAACTGGTAACCCCATGTGGCTTATACCCCCTTTTAACCACTGCACAATCATCAAAGCTCCGCTGCCTCACAGCAAGAAGGTTCCTGGTTCAGATTTCGAGCTGAAGCCCCTCTGTGTTGAGTTTGCGTGTTCTTCCTATGCCTGTGTGGGTTTCCTCCATGCCCTCTTTGTTAGATTATCCAAATCATCAATAGGACAACTTCAGCTTATTAAAAATGCTGCAGTCAGAGTCCTTAAAGGTATGTGAAAATTTGATCATATTACTCCATTACTGAGATCACTTCATTGGCTCCCAGTGCAATATAGAATTACCTTTAAAATATTTTTATTAGTTCAAAACTCTGAATGTCCCTAAAACAGAGCGTAGCATTGTAGCATGAACAGAAGAATCACAGAGACATAAGTCATGCTACAATTTATATTGTGAGCTGCACACAAAGTAGTTTTTACTTTGTGTGCAGGTTGTGATCCTCTGACCTGCACGGCTACTCAGATATTCATTGCTCTGTGGATTTAGCCAACTGATTTCAACAAGATATAAGCAGATGTCTCAAGTACTATCATGGCTGATTTCCAACCTCTAGACAGTATAAAGATGACATAAAAGGTATAATTTAGTGAGTAAATTTAATCAGCATCATCACCTTAAATACATGTCTGATACCCTTGATGTAGATTAATGGTTCTAAATTGGTCATGGATGAGAGGTGGATAAAGTGCTTGAAGTGTATAGAATAAAGCACTGTATAAATGTGTGGTTAAATGTGGCTTGTAGTCTAAAGTGCTTTGAATGATCTTTAAGAGGAGAAAAGTGCTCTATGAATGCCGGGCCATTACTCTGATAACAAAGATCGAAAGATGAAAAGAAAAGAATACATTTAAGTTTATTTCTCTGCCAAACACGATACTTGAAACACCCGTGCAAGTCCTCGACAGATTTTTGTGTCTTGCAGGCCGTTTATGTTTGATTTGAGGTATATACTAGTTTCTGAGGTCACCTTTGTAGAGGAGGAGGAGAGCCTCAGCGTGAATAGCTGCTGTCAGTTCTTCATTTGAAACTAATTGACAGGGAGGTGAGTGAACTGCCTGGGAGAACAAGGGAAGACGTTGAAGGCACATACAATACCGTCAACAGCCAAAATCATAGTGTAGCCACAATGAATCACTGAGGGAATAAGCAAATGAGGACAGGCTGAAGTCATTTGATGGCAATAGCTGTAAAATATGGATTCTGGATTTCTGGATTGATGAAATCCTCCAAGTTTGCACTTTATTAGACCTCTATGATAACAGTGATAATTAAATATGACTTTTTTTTATGCTTAATTTCAAGAAGGAAATATTTATTCATAACTGAACAATAACAGTATAGCAGCATAGGCCAGTTAGAACAATACACACCAGGGTGACCCAACAATTTTGACAGTTTGACCACCAAATAAACAATCAATTTTTCCTAATCAGATGTAAAAATCAATAAATAAATGTGTTTCATGTCTATTGCAAAAAGTTACATCAGGTGAAGACCAGTTTCAAAAATTTCAGGGTGAGTCATTTCCAAGTGAAATTTGAAGCTAATTGGGATTATTTGTGGCTGTAGCAAGACAAGAGCAGCCTGACCTCCCTGACCGTGGGAAAACTAGACGAGAAGGACTGCAGAGCAAGAGGACTGCCCAATAATAAATCATCATGTTGTCTTTGAAATAAAAATGAATTGCAAATTATAACATACCTGATCAGTTTGCTCAAACAAAGCAAATGTGTGGGATTCGCTGTGTCTGAGAAACATTCGAGCCAAATATTGAGGTGACCTGTGAAATGTCTGCATTAATTTAGAAACTTTCAAATCAAGTCTTGTGTCAGCTGAGTAACACTTGAGTCAAGTCTTAATATCAAAGTCAAGTCTCAAATCAGTGGAGTCAAGGTTGAGTCAAATTATTAGAGAGATATGCTAAATCAGCTAAAATTACAAGCATGTTTTTTTTTATTTTTATGTTCTTTTCTGGACAACAAGCCGGTTTGCTCTCGGCTGTTACGTCTATTTTGTGATCCAAGCAGAGGCAGCATACTCTTTTGTTGAGATGAGGTAATAACGCTTGTCTGTTGGTGTTAATTCTGCGACAGCACTGACACGTCTACCCTACATTATCCAAGCACTTGGATGCAGAGCCGCTAATTATGCAGGTCATGTTGCTCTATTCAGCTTTAATGACAGTCAGTTATGAATCTACAATCATCACCTGCTTTCTGCTCGGTTTCTTAATTATTTCCAGTCATTTAATTGTCTGTTATGTTACTGTAACACTGCTTTAATGTAATTACCTCAAATGAAGTGTTCTGTTAGTTTTTCAAATGCTTCTCTTCCGTTAAAAGTAATTATAGCCCTGAATGTTAGCATTATGATTATTCTCTCTTAACAAACTTAGTAGCCATATATCAGCAGTGCCAGGAGGTTTCAGTGTTATTTTCTCAGTATATTCATCTCTAGACCTCTAAATATATGAACTATTTGAGCTTTCTAGACCTGCATATCTTTCAGACTCCAAGAATGAAGGGGAAACTCACATTATATATCAGCATGCTGTGAATAAAATGCGAGTTTCAATTCAATTTTATTCAAATAGCGCCAAATCACAACAGTCGCACCTTACCAACCTACCCAGTAGGATACACTGTGGGACTGAAAGCTGCCACTAATTACAAATATCCTCTTGTTTTAACTTACTTAAATACAAAGTGCTGACAGTGACAGAAAAACTAGCAAACTAAATCAAATCCAAAAGAGAACCAGAGCAATCAAAATTAGGGAGCCTAAAACACAATGAAAACTCACAAACAGGAGGTAGAGAGGACAAAGCTTGACAGAACAGAGTGTAACAAAATATATTTTTTTTTCTTAGAAAGCTTCCTAACTCAGGGAAGTGAGCCGGAAGTTTATGTGTGGCACCCAGAAGAGCTGGTGAAATCCTAAATATTAAAGAAGGGTGCTGCAATGCTTCCCTTGTTACCTCCTTTAGCAGAGAATACATTAAACCATCCTTTATGAAATTAAAATAGACAGTATCATCCCATAATTCATAGCTATGCACCATCCAACTGTTCATGCTTCAAATGATGAACAATACTCATAAAGTGGCGCAGATCATATGAATGTAAATTAGAAGTGCATTTTCATTTTCATGCCCTAACATGCTGATATATTTTCAATTTTCAACAACAGGCTGTTAAACCCCCAGCTGAACATCACACTGTAATAAAATCTGCTTCTTGTTCAGGTATTGCCTTGTGTGAAGAATGCAGATTTGTATACTGCTGTAGTCACAAGTTTACACACACTCATCATGAGCATGAATTTTGGGCTTTTAATGATTTCTTTGAAGGGTTCTTTTTCCAGGGTCGAATGATTGTACAGCTTACATTTTTAGTTACTTTAAAAAACAAAGAACTGGTTTCACAAGTTTGAATTTAGTTTGGAGTTTCTCTAATCCACACAGGGTCAAAATAATACACACAGGATCAAATATATACATTCAATTCAATTCAATTTTATTTATATAGCGCCAAATCACAAGAAACAGTTGCCTCAAGGCGACTAACAAGTTGTGCCTTGGCCACATACTTTATAGCCATCAACAAGCTCTTGGCATTATTCTGGCTGAATATTTGATTACACTTTTTAGTAGAATTAATAGAGTTCATTTTAATTGGTTGCTTTCTTTTTTTCATAGATTTATCCAGTCTATTTAATTTAACAAAATTTTTCTTAAGAAAAAAATTAAATCAGTTGGTTTCTGGGCATGGACCTAGCTTTTTAAGTAGCACAAACTTTAACCCTACTGATGCACCTGTGGTGCACCTGTGACCTGTGACCTGCCCTTACCTGCTGTGAACAGCTGGTAACACCGACCGTATTACCGCTGAGATGTCTGATCAAACACACTTTGAATTACAGTAATTACTCAACCGTTTGTTGTATCGGAAAAATTCAAATGGTTTTTGAAAGCTGAGAATCTGCGCTTCACAGCCAATATGGGTTATTACAGTAATTTTTGCCAGAAGTCCATAAACAGCAGGACATTTGATGTACGCTGTGTCCCTGATGGGGCTTAGGGTATTCCAGAAGCCCAGTGTTAGCTTGCTTTATCCATTTTAAAACCAGTTTTGATGTGTGTTTGGGATTTTTGGAACACCCAATTGTGTCCAGGTTTCTGTGACTTCTAGCGACTGATTCGTGGTGAAGTTGAAGAATTTGTAGGTAGTCTTCCTTTTTCCACCGACAGCAAAAGAGCCTCAGAGGACAATCATCGCCATGCTTGACAGCTGGCACACTGTTCTTAGGTTTGAAAGTGTCACCTTTAATCTAAAAATATCATTTCGCTTCACTTTAGTTAGTAACGTAACATCCGTAAAATTTCCTCTCATCTCATTGTGACAGTTTGGGTCTTCTTCCAGACTTTGGCAAAGTGATCTTGGAATCTGTAGTTGTTTAGAAATGACTCCAGTCCAACTTGTGTAAATCTATAGTTCTCTTTCTTAGATCTTCACTGAGTTCCTTGGGCTTTCCCATTGTTTTGAGTATTGTCAAACCAATGATTTCTGTCTAACAAATCCTTTTTATGCTGGCAAAGAGAAACTAAGCATTATAGTCAGTCATGATCACTGTCAGGGTCAACTGGGTTGGGACTCAAGAAGCAGGACTTGCACAAAAGGTTCACAGGTTTATTTATAGCTCAGGGATTTCCAGATAGTGAATGTTCAGGTCCCCAGAACAGGAAAGTCCAAAGCCAGTCTCTTCCACAGCCAACTCTGTCTCTCAGAACTCTCTCTCTGAAAAACATCAGGGTTTCAGCATCATCTCTCTCTGTAAAAATAACAGGAAAAAAACAGGCAAGTGCAAAAAATCCTTAAGCAATGACAGAGCAAATATGAATCAAGAGGAGCAGACTAACGGTGTTAGTTCAACAATTAAGTGACGACTGATGATCAATCCTATGTTCAAATAGCAAGATGACGGGATGATGGCACACAGGTGTGCGCATCACTTCCAGGTGTGCAGGATTGGAGAGCGGGAATGCCAAGGGACTCCCGTCCACTGAATCACAGACGCAGGGTTAACTTCACACACACACACACACACACACACACACACACACACACACACACACACACACACTGATACTGACAGAAGGGGAGAGAAAGAGAGCAACAAACAGAAGAGACAGATAGAAAGATGAGACAACAACCCGGGAAGGCTGGAGGGCCATGACGATCACTAACGAGATCTTAATAGGCCTCGGTCTTGTCAAGTTAAAAGACTAATTAAAAAATGTAAGTGAATGTATGTATATATTTGAGTTGATATATATAATTTTGATCCTGTTTAGAGAAAACCCAAAATAAATTCAAACTTGTGCACATTTCTTGTTTTTTAGTTTTTTTTTTTTTTTTAAGTCATTAAAGATTCATGCTGCACAGTCACTGCACCCTGGAAAAAAATAATCATTAAAAGCCCAACAACTGCAAGCTCTCTAAGTCTACATTGTGAGCTACAGTCATGGAAAAAAAACATTCTCTTTCAGTTCTAAGGTTTTACATATCAGGACATCATAAAAAGGATTTAGTCTTTAGTGCCTTAAAATTAGGCAAATACAACTTCAGATGAACAACAACCCATATTACACTTACAATGCAGAAGCAGTGTGTCACCCTCTCTCTCACATCACTGTGAGGAATTTTAGTCCCTCTTTTTCACAATGTTACTTTTGTTGACTGAAGTTAGTTTATACACAGCTCTCTTAAGGTGCCACCACAGCATTTCAATCAGAGTGAGGTCTGGACCGTTATTGGGCTATTGTAACAGCTTGATTCTTTCCTTGTTCTGCCTTTTATTGCCATTTTATTTGCTGCTGTGCTCGGGATGATTGTCCTGTTTAATGACCCACTTTTGACCAAAGTTTAGTTGTTGCAAATTTGACTCTGTAATACTTTGGTATACAGAAGAGTTCATGGTCGACTCAGTGAGTGCAAGATGCCCAGGTTCTGTGACTGCAAAACAAGCCTAAATAATCACCCTTCCCCCACCATACTTGACAGCTGACATCAGGTGTTTGCATATGCTGTATTTGGTTTGTGCCAAATATCACCAATTTGGTCTTGTCTGTCCAAAGGACATTGTTCCAAAGGTTTTGTGTTTTGTTCTGAGGAAGCAGAAGAAAAGACTGTGATATTCCGCCGTGCAAAATAAATAAATAAATAATAATAATAAGCGGACACAGCTTTTGCCAAACTTGCATGGTTAGAATTGGAACAGTGTAGTGTTAATGAGGTGGAAACACCAGCTGATTTGTTAAATTAAATAAATAGACTAAATAAATCCTGTGAAGTCCAGAGAAACAGAAAAATTTGACAATTCTTTACCCTCCACGTCTGCAGGGTAGCAATCCAGCAATGTAATAAGTCATAACAAAAATAACAATGAGGTGGAAATGCCAAACGAAATAACAGTTGCAATTCATCACAGCCTATTATAGTATCAAGATGCAATGATTACAGGCCTGCTGCAGTTAGCTCAAATGTTTTTAAATCACTAGAGATGCTTATGATAAATTAACTTAAAACTGATGTGGGGCCACTGCTAGATAAGTATCAGTTTGCCTACACAAGAAAATGTAGTACAAGTGATGCCATATTAACATTAATGCATTTTATCTTAAAGCACCATGAAAAGCCAGACTGATACACTAAACTGCTGTTTGTTGATTTTAATTCAGCTTTTAACTCAATTCAGTCACAGATTCTCCTGGAAAAATTGGTTCAGATGAATGTAAAATCCTTTTTAATCAGGTGGTAAAACCTTTTCCATACCAATATTCCATACCAAAGTCAAATTCAACTTTTTCAGATACTTTGGTAAACAGGACCTGCACGCGCAGTCATTTGTTTACCTTGTATACAAATGACTGTGTGAGTTCTGAGCGAAATCAGCATATTGTAGTGATGACAGTGTGACAGTGTGATTCACCAAGTACTCCAGTGACTCCACTTACAGAGCTGAAGCCCATGACCATACACACTAATTCCATTAAACAGGTGACCTCATACAAATACCTTGGCATTCATGCTAACAGTCACTTGAACTGGCAGACAGAGGTTACCACCATTTCCATCATTTTCACCAGCACCTCCATGTTCTTTGGAGACTCCAGTTATTTGGCGTTCGCAAAACTATAATGTTAATCTTTTAAAGAGCAACAATAGAGTCCATTCTCTAGTATGGTCTCACCAGCTGGTGTGGGAATCTAACAGCAAAATCAAAAAAATCAAATCCAAAATTTAACAAGAACAGCAGGTAAGATTATGGGTCACATTCCCTTTAATCTCCAGGAGCTCTTTGACTGGGCAGTCATTTTACAGGTGAACAGCATGTTTTGCACACAGAGTATGTATGTATTGTATATATGTACTGTATTGTTGAATACAGGAAGTAAATATGGGGTTCCTCTCTGTAAATATAACTGGTACAGGCACTCATTTGTACCTTTGTTAATCAAACAAATTAATGAGCAAACTTAAAAAGTACATACAGCTAATACTGCATAGCTTTATACAAATTGTGTATTGTTTTTATTATTTTTATTAGTGATTTTCCTGTAATTTTTATTGTGTTATCTTTCTGTATTTATTGGATTTTAGTGGTGTTGTTGTTCTGAGTTTTATACTGTGAGGTGGTACCCTTTTCTCTTTAAACTGAGTCAAATTTCTCCCAAGGGAGATAAATAAAGAATCTTGATCTTGATAACCTAGAAATCAGACAGCTTTTGAATTTCCCATCCTCTGAAAATGTTCCAGACTACGCTTTGTATAATACACAGTGTGATTAGAAGGGCAAACAATGTGTTAAACAGGGTCCTTTGTCAAGCCCAAGATGATTGAATTATAATTGAGAGGTCAACAGTTGCAAAATAATGTATCAGCAATGTAAAAGCCAACAGTGAGAAAGATTTGTCTAAATTTCTAGATCTACATTTTCTCTGCCCATGCCAAACAGCTTGTTCATCTACTGACTCTTGTTTTGAGTTTCTACCCCAGGTGCTGACAATCAGTCCTGATCTCAACCCCTCTGAAAGTGTCCATGATCAGCTTGTGTGTGTTGTTCATGGCAGAGTGACCACTACACTGGCTGACTTGAAACAAATGCTGGTTGAAAAATGGGATGCCACCCCACAGAAATGTTTAACCAAGCTGGTGACCAGCATGAGGAGGAGGCCAGGCTGTTGTGGTTGTGTATGGTTCTTCCACATGCTGCTAAGGCCTGTGTTTGTTAAACAAATAAATTGTTAAACTGCCAGTCAATAGCAGAATAAGCTATTTGTTAGCTATTAGTTTTAGGGCACAAAGTAAAAGATTTATTACAAAGAACAATTGTTACAACAATAAATAATTGACCAAACACAAATTTCCTTACTGCTTGTGCTAAGTTAGTTTTGTTTTTTAAAGGCCCATCCCACTGACTTTTAGGCCCTTTTTTTTTTTGCATTTAAATCTGAGGCAGTGTTTGAACACAAATATATCAAAAACTGGTAACGATAAAAGCCTGAAATTTTGACTGGTCTTTACCATCAAAATGAATTAGGATCTATAACATGGAACAGATATATCAATTTTTCAAATTTTAACTTTAATTTTTACCAGTTTTTGAGTTTGCTTAGACCCAATTTCTAGGACTCTCTCTTTTTGTACAATATTAACACCCAGCTGCCCAAGCTACATGCACAATATGCCGAATGTCTTACACTTCTAGACAAAGCAAACACTTCAACCAAAGCTCTGTCAGCTCTTGTCAGAATGGTATTTTCAAATCCAAACTACACATACACATAGCCAATTAATTCAATTCAATTTTATTTTTATAGCGCCAAATCACAACAGTCGCCACAAGGCGCTTTGTATCGTAAGGTAAAAACCCTGCAATAACTACAGAGAAAACCCAACAGTCAAAATGACCCCATATGAGCAAGCACTTGGCAACAGAAGAAACTCCCTTTTAACATACTGAGAGGAGAGACAGAAAAAAAGACTAATTAATAATAAGATAACTAATAACTAGTGATTAAATGCAAAGTGGCATATAGAGTGAAAAGAGGTGAGAAACACTCAATTCATCATGGGACGTTTTAAGCCTAATCTTAAAAGTAGAGAGGGTGTCTGTCTCCTGACTCCAAGCTGGGAGCTGGTTCCACAGAAGAGGGGCCTGAAAGCTGAAGGCTCTGCCTCCATTCTACTCTTAAGTATCCTACAAACCACGAGTGAGTCTGAGAGCAAAGTGCTCTGTTGGGGTGATACGATACTATGATGTCTTTAAGATAAAATGGGCCCTGATAATTTAAGACCTTGTATGTGAGGAGAAGAATTTTAAATTCTATTCTGGATCTAACAGGGAGCCAATGAAGAGAAGCCAATATGGGAGAAATCTGCTCTCTCTTTCTAGTCCCTGTCAGTAAATCAATCAACAGTCTTGTCCACAGCATAACTGCACACTGGTGGTATAAGCTGAACACACATATATTTCCACAAAAATATACAGTTTATTTTTGCATAATTAGTACATCCCACTATAAAGTAAAGCAAAATTACGGGGGAACTGTTTATTTCTTGGGCGTGAATATCACTGTAACGCATTACAAAACACAAGAAATAGAAGAAATGGCCTGTAACTACAAAGAAAAAAGGAGGGGAAAATTAGGATGCATCTTGTCTTCTGTCTGGGTCTGTGTTCTACTTAAGTTATGCAGCAGCTGCATCGAGCTCCATCACCCTCTGAAACCAAACATTACAGCATTGTATGAAATATACAAAGTACTCAATATTATGTCTCACAGGGAAATGGATTTTAGTACCAATGAGAGGATAACATAGCATACCTGCACATATTCATGATGCAGTTGATTCACCCCATCAGAGTTGCTCAGAAACAGTACCGTGTATATTTGCTTCATACTTATTTGATATCTATGAAGGAGATATAAAGAAAATAGGCTTACTTTCCTATTATCTGAAAGGTCTGAATAATATTTGCTACAGTATAGCAGCTTAGATTAGGCTGCACCCTCTGCCCAGCCTACTGAAAATCCCATGTTTGACTACATGGTCAATCAGAGTATTCCAAAAAGAAAACACAGTGTTCATTTTGTATGACTTTATTTAATGTAGCAACCTGTGTTCAGTGTTTGGCTAAAAGTGTGTTTTAGAATTGCTAGGTGAGTGTAAGGTAGAAAATGAGCTTATAGTTTAGAGTACCAGGTCAAAGAAAGGTTATTCCAGTTAGCAGTTTCCAAAAGTGTGCTACTGCTTCCATTTTTTTGGGCCTTAGCAACTGCAAAAAATTGTAAAAAGGTCAGCTGACCCAGTCTCAGGAGTTTGAAAAAAGGCAATTGGACTTGAATTTTTTTGAAGATATTTCACTTCTTATCCAAGAGGCTTCTTCAGTTTGGTGGAGAGTCCCAGGTATTTAAATCCTAGTGGGGTTGTCCCCTTTGCAGGCAGTTGTTGACCCACTATTAATCATGCACATCAGCACATGAGCCAAAATGTGAAAAACGGAGTGGGTCGTTACCACCTGGGGTTTTGGGTGAAACCACTGTGAGACCATGCCCCATCCTACCATGTGACCACTGAGGTCACCTGCAGTAAGGTGTGAGTTGGGGTTGAGGTACCTGGGAAGGGATCTCAAGACTGAATTGTAGGAATCTGATGATAAGCCACCACCTCTGTTCAATGATGGCTGTTCACAGTCAAAAGTCAAAGTCTGATGCACACTGGTCAAGCAGAAAATATTCTAAAAAAAATTAGGACTTGACCCAGGTCTTGAAAATAAAAAAAATATGCACATGTTTAAAAACATTATTTTATGAGTTATAATTAGAGTATGTCTGGAAACTTCAGAATTTGTTTCTTTATGGACAATCCACTGATATTTTTGTTTTTGTTGTACAGCTTGCCATATTTGTTCAATCAGCATCAAAGTTGAATAAAAACAGTATTATCTTCAGTGACTAATAATTTCCTGGTGATTATTCTACAAACTATGTACCGTTCAGAAATAGTCACTAGTTTTCTTTTGCAGTGTGAAGATTTTTTTATTAATATTTTCTCAAATATGGGATTTTGCAGGAGTGCTGGATTTTCTTCATATTTTAATTGCAGGTAATCAGACATATTTTAATGCATCAGATTACGAATCATTCATTTTGATGGTGAGTAATACCAATAAAAATTTTAGGATTTTATCTTTAATAGTTTTTGAGATATTCATGTTCAAACACTGCCTTGGATTAAAAAAAAAAGTGGGTTGATGGACCAATATATAGAAGTAAAATATATAAAAGTATTTGATGTATCAAGCTGAAATTTCACATCGATTATTATATATGTGCAAACTTTGTACCATAAATTTTTTATACAAATCAGAGCTGGCTGAGCAGAAGACCTGTGCTGATCTGAGATGGAATGACCCTGATCTGCAACTAAGGAGGGAGAGTGTGAAGTGGAATTATTATTTATTGATAGTCGAGAGTTGAAAACAGGACTACTGGCTGAACAACTTCAGTGTGAACTTCTCAAGAAAAAAATAACATCTATCAATTTGTTATGCAATTCATGGTCGTGGGGGAGGGGGGGGGGGGGGGGGGGGGCTGGTTAGCGTAAAGTCAAATTAGAATGATGTTCAATGGACTTTATCCAGAACCAGCCAGAGCCAGATTTTCATTGACCTGTTGAAAGAAAATCTACCAATTAGTTAGTACAAAGACTTAACAAACAAGAAAAACTGATGGCTAATAAAATAACAGGGTGAGACAGAAGAGCCATCATTTACTATCTCAAAAGTGTGGATTTCTGCAACCTCTTCTCACTTCAGTTTGGCTCATTGTGCCTAAACTAGTCACCAGTGCAATTCACAAATCTTTTCAAATAATAAGAATAAAAAATTGCAGGAAAGTTAAAAAAAAAAAAACCCTTTGCATGAAATCAACTAAATTCAGGAAAGACAAGTATCAGACAAAAAGATGAAAATGATTTGGATGATGAAATGAGGGATATTATGGATGAGAAAAATGACCACCCCATGAGAACATTAAAAAGGATATTGTTACTGTCTGACAAAAAAAAAATCTATGAAAATACTATGAAAAAGGCAAGACAATGAAAACACACTTTATTGTCACTTTAAGCAGTACCTCCATTGGTTGTGAAAGTGTCCATCGAAGCACGTGTGTCCCACCTCTGGCCGTACCACCCTGCTCTCTCTTTGTTTGGAAGAGCATCTGTGGAAACAAATCTGTGGGCAGTTTCTTTTTTACAAACCATTTTTCAAAGTAAATTACTTGTATTTGCGTGACCTTATTTACAATTGTATCTAAATTTGCAGTAGTTGTTGTGCATTCATAATTGATATTTTTAAGGATTAGTGTACTTTGTTAACTCTTCTCATCTCAAAGATGGTGGCTAATGCAGCTCCTGACAGCAGGCTATTAATTTGATCTCTATTTTGATCTCTATTGCGATTGTATAGCTAATGTTAGGCGGCAACTTGTCACTGATTTGCTTTGATCAGTCACTGAGCTGAGGTTGCCAAACTCCATAAACAAACTTCTAATAAGAATTTAATTTTAATGCATCATCTAGTTTAACACTGTCTTTCTCACAGTGAGCTATTGCAACATTGTTCTTTCTTTTGTTTTGTTTTTTAATTTTATGCCCAGTTACTGGCATAAGATTTTTAACAATTTGTCATTTCTACACTTGAAAAATTTAAATTATGTTGACTGTTCTGTGCCTGGTATTTTTCAGGATAGAAATGTTTGCTTTAGAGCATTGTTCACTGACTAATGTTAAATACAGCAGGGAACAGAGGTCAGGGTCATCAGTGGAGAAGGTTTCTGGAAAAACTAGAACTATGTTAGCCAGAGCAAGGATGCAAACTCATACCAGTCTGAACTATGTCAACATGGCTTTCAGTGTACTAAATGTCTTGTTTATCTTTTCAAGATTCACTTGAAAGTGTCCAGGATGATTTGCTGATTTATGGCCCATGTGAATCTGCAAGTGAAGGCAGATATTATTAACAAGATATAATATATTGTACAGTCTTTGATTAAAAAAACAACTCAAAGTGATTCACATGTCTGGGTTTAATAATCCATTTTATATAGTGTGTTCTTTATTTGTTATTGTTGGTTGTTGCCACTACTGCTTTTGTAAAGCATGTACATGATGGTGGAAATAAACGCTCAAAGCTACGACCTGGTTCTTGTTCGACTGGAGTAAGAAGTGAGAACGGTGCATACGAGTCAAGCCCGTCATTCTTACCTGCTGCTAGTACCGGTGAGTGGCTTTGAAATTACGTTTTAATTTCACCACAGCAATAATTTTATTAGTAATATTTTGATGTCAGAAAACACAAAAAACAAACAGGATTAAAAAGTTTAACAGGAATTAAGATATGCAGACAAAAACAGTGTTGAATTATATCAACAATGCATAAAATACTAAATATAATCTTTTGCAATCTTTTTGATTCAGTTAAACGTGATGAGGATGATTCTCTTGCTGCTGTTGTCCAAAGCTAATCTGTTAATGCAGGTAGCTTATTATTGTCATTAGCCTGTTTTTAGAATTATTGCAGTAACCTTGTTTGCATAGAAAAATGCATCTCAAAGCAGTTTGCAGATCATATTACAGCAAGTAATAAGAATTAAACACTAATTAATATAGATACAGTATAAATATGAAGTGTGTGTGAGATGCATTTAGTGCAAGAGTGTGTTGTAAAATTAATTCTACGTGCATTCACTTTTAAACACACTACTTCAGCAATACATGTTCTCTGTCTCTCACACACAGATCCAATCAGTTTTTTTGTTGAGTGGTCTAATTGGTGTACGGGCTCCTGTATGGCATGTAAGAGAAGTGTAGAGGGGTGAGAGCCAAAATTAGAACTGGTGTCAGTAACTGCTCAAGTGTGTGCAGGTCTGTAGTACTTAACTCTCACAGGGACTTAGAATAGACCTTAATGTGCTGTAACATATAAACCCAAAATATTTAAAATCCCCCAAAGTTTGAAGTTTGTTAAAGTTTGTTCATTTTGTCACAAAGATCTGTTTTCTTGAAATGGTAGCTGTTGCATTGCTGATGCCAGTGTTATTGATATGTATGTAAAATGCAGACATATTTTAAAAAGTGCTTGATACGGCATTAATTCACTGACTTTTCTTGACTGTGGGACATTGTAATAAAAATGTCATGTTTGATGTAAGGGAACTTTACTCTAGGTAAGGTTTACTCTGAAACATGCAAAGTTATTTAGACAAAGTTACTTTCCCAATAATTTTGGTCAATACCACTAAACGTGTGTGTATATGTACCTTAATAAGGATAGCATACACATTAAGGTGGAACTCTACACCCTCCATAAGACATACAGTACAGTATGTAACACTCTCAGTGCTGGTGAAACACACACACTGGGGAGAATATTTCACTTTCAGCATGAAGAGAAAGAACGTAGGCTGCCGGGACACATTGATCATATGCCCACATTGAACCACTGTGGATTTCTCCTTCATCACTGCAGCTGAATCAATCTGCTTTAGACTGAAGAGACCTCTATGGGTAGCCTACTGAGTCGCACATGTGCTTTGCCAGCATCAGCAACAGAGCTATAATATTTTCTATTTTCTCAGTGTCAAAAGTGAGTATTTCATTTTTTTTTGCACCACAAAGCACATTAACATTGCTTAATGTACTACTTAAGGTGTGAATAATTGCCCAAGAGCATATGTATCTGTGTGCATGCATATGCATGGTACTGCATGAAACGAGGGTTAAATCAGTAGCAGGGTAGGCTGAACCACAAGACTCAGAGAGTTTTTTTCTTCAGTTTACTTTCAGATATTTTAACCTTTTAACACCTAAGCCTCAAAATGTCCACCAGGACGTTTTTGCTTATTTGAACTATAGAAGATGAGGATGTAGCTTTGGCTTTTGATGCCATAGGTGTTGCTAAGCTAAGATGTAGCTTTGGCTGTTATTAATAGAAGGGGGAGGTCAAAGTTGCCACCTCTCAGTCTGACCCGGTCTGTTACACACCAGTTTTGAAACAACCTGATATCTGATTGGTCTTTTTGTGTGTTCAGGTATCTACAGGACTAAGTCAAGTTGTACTAGTCAGTCATTTGCAATGTGAGCCAAGTCAGTTGTTTAGCTCTCTGCTTTGTGGGCAGAGATTGTGTTTAGGTGTTGACAATCTGTGTTAGTTTTGGAAGTTCAACTGCTGATTAATAAAAGTGATTCAGAATACCCAGGTTAACACCCTCCTGTTCGTGTGTCGAGGCACCCTTAGGCAAGCTACTGAACCCTGAGTTGCCCCCAATGCATCCACTGGTGTATGTGTGACTGGGTGAATGAGAGTTGTTGTAGAAAGTGCTTTGAGTTGAGTAGAAAGGTGCTTTAAGTACCATTTCACTGACCCCCCAAATACAAGCAAACAAATCTAATCCAGCTGTTGTTGCAAATGTTTAATCGTCCTGCTAAGGAATAAAGGACTTCTGTCTACTGAAACAAAGATGCTTTTAATTTGAAATTGTTACAGGAAGTAGTGGGTTTGTGTTGTTGTATGTCAAATGGACATGCTGGGAAAGTTCCAAGTCTGTTTGTTCTATAGTTGTTTCCATAGACAGCATAAGACATGGACGTGGCTTCTGGGTCAAAAACATGAAGCCAGTGTGGGAATGCCTTAAGCCTGCGTTCTGTCTGAAGGCCACCACATAGTGAGAGCTGTGGTGGCCTTCAGACAGAGTAGCCTTGGATCTGTTACCTTCTGCAGTTCATGTAATTAGCTGACATGTCCACTATTTGAGGAAACATGATCATTACTATTAAACTTTCAGTATCGTTTGGTCGGGATTTTTGCTTGCATCTCTTTCTATTTTCCAATACACACTAAAAAACAAAGTTGTATTTCTGCTGTCAAAATTAGAAACACTGTGCAGCAAAGCATCCACTGGCAAGGTAATAAAGATGTCTGAGAGCTCAAGCTATGTGAATGTGGAGGAAAAAGTCAGGAATTTTATTTCTGACACTGCAGAGCTAAAGTGACAACCTGCGTCTAGCTGAAAAAATAATGAGCCAGGAATGCTTGCTCATCACTTTAAGAGGAGGATTTGCAATTAGGCAGGAGAATCTGACACATCCACACTCCTCGCGCCAGAGTGTTGTTTCTGAAGAACTCAGAAAGTTGCCCAGTCATGGCTTCCTCCAGGGACAGCAGTTAGGTACTTCACCTTACGAACACACGGCTGCAGCCGTCACTTGCCGCCTGACTGCATCTGCAGAAAAGCTGAGCGGGATGCAGCTGCATAAAAGGAATGATGAGTTCTGTCATGGCTGGAACTCAGTGGCTGTGACCCCTGTGTAATGACTTCAATTGTGCAGGGTGTTCTCTTTCCTCTGGTCTGTACGTAAATACTGAAGAAGAAATTAATGTTGAAAAATGGCAATTGGCAAGCAGGTTTCACCTGTGAGTGCTTTCCATTTTCCTGGATGAGCACACAGGGCTATGTGGCAAGTAAACTGAATCAAGTAAGATTTCTTTTTTCCCCACCAGCTGAATTACTTCTATTGAAAATGGAGCTGAATAAAAAAGGCATGAAGTATAATCCTCTGCAAAAGTATTGTGGAGGAGTAAACTTGCCCAGTAGAAGCAAATTAAGATGTCAGCAGTAGTGTGTGGAAGTGCACACAGTCCTTTCAGCTCCAATGTTGGACTAGAAGCAGACAGGAAAGATGACCTCAATCACCATTGCAATTCCCTTTTTAAATCAGACTCAGTAAGAGCAACACTTGTCCCACTGATGCCATACTGGCTTGTACATGAACTTATCAACTTTAACAACTTAATTTGTCTAAATAGATTTCTATTATAGTAATCCATTTTTAACACAAATGTAGCTTCTGGTTGTGAAATGGAAAAAACAGTATTCTGTTCAATAGCAGATGAGGAAACTGTACTGAATGTGCATCATGTTTAGTAAAATGAATAAAAGGGACATGGCATCTAAAATAAAAAATTCAATAGCTAAACAGATAAAGAAGAAAGGGAATGTGTGAAGCATCAGCATCACACTCAACCTGCTGTCTTTACTTTTAACAGTTACCAAACTCAGATGGATCAGTGATTCCCAAAGTGTGGGAAGGTACTGCAGGTGAGCCACAGTAATGAAAGAAATTTAGCTTGAAATTAATCACATGTATGCATATTTACATATTTATATACATTTTGAGATTATTGCTCTAACCTGAATTTACTGCTCTTGTATTGAAGTTTGTGTCCCAGTGGCAGGTGGGTCACAAATTGGCATTAGCACTTTTCATATGACTGGGTAACGTTAGAAATTTATAGTCAACAGCCTGTGTTTCTGTTTTTTGGAATAAAAGTTTCAAGGAAATGCATCACTTTCTCTTGTATTTTGATTTGACTCTTGACTTTGGGAATGAATGCATTAGACCATTGTTGATAAAATGCAAACAGACGCTAGAACACAGAGACACAGGGGAGACAGGGACAAAGGGAACCAGGAATGCAATATACATAACCATAACTAAAAAAATATAGAACACTAAACAAGCTAAGAATCTAAACAAGCAAACTTAGAAACACAACAAAACAGAACATTAAGAGCAAGAACACAAAACGCTGGGCATACGACCCACAACCATGACAGTCTTAACTTTGGCTTTATGACAGAACTGAACTCTTTCTGAACAGAACTGTCAATTCATTATAAAAGAGCTACAGTGATGAAGATCAGGCATTAAGCAAATTGTTCATATTTATCAGACCCATAACAGCATGACTTATGAAATACAGGAAATTGGCTCATATGCCTCTTTGGATCCCTTTATGTCAAACACATTTTGGATCAGGTCTGATTATCCATGTCTCAAGCCCCTCTTGTAGAACCTAATCTTTTCCAGTAGATTACCCTCATGTCAGATTCAGAATTGTTCCAAATAATTTAGAGTACAACCAGCCTCAAGTCCAGAGGGCTCAATCATTTTAGCTATATCTGTAAGACTTAATAACTGTTTTATCTTGTTTGGACTTTTAATCGTGTCCATCAGCAGATTTGACTATGATTCATCCTGACACATTTTGGTACTGTTAAACACTGAAATCTGTTGCACTAGAATTTGATGTAGATTTGTCTTGTTTGCTGTGTGAGTTTGAACAGTCTTGTAATGTAATCATCAGCCAGCAGTGACTTTAAGCAAAGCAGTGTCCTTTGGACTCTCATGGTTTTAAGACATATGAGCCTACATTTCTACTTTGCTAACTATACTTGGATTCACACAGAATATCTGTTTTCTACTTCTGCTGCTTCTTCCACTTATCTTCTACCTGCAAACTAAACATTTTAATATCACTTGGTAATAAGTCGAGTATCAGCAAATTAAGTGCGACCCAGATTCTGCTGTGCTCATTTACCAAGTCTGCATAGCGTAGTATTAGATAATGGGCAGTGAAGTGCTTATTTTTTGTTTGCTCTTGGAAGCCCCTCTGGGATGCTTTATTTGTTTCAACAATTTTATCAGTGTTTTTATTGTGTCATTATCATTTAATTTCTGTGTTTGAGCACAGCTCTATATCATGAATACATGAATTTATCTGGCTAGGGAGCTTGTTAATTGAGACGAGGCCTAACACTTTGGTGAGAAGGCAGCTCCTGCTAATAGGAAGACTGTTTTTCAGATTATGTGAAAACCACAGGCTGCCAATCAGGAGTCACCGCATATAAATAAGTGCCATATGCAGTGACTGAGTCATCAACAACGGCAGTACATCTCTCTGGAGTGCAGTTTTGCCATTGTCCTTTATACAGTTGTGGCCAAAAGTTTTGAGCAGTTGTATATAGAGAACTATTAGTTTTCACAAAGTCACAAAGTCAGACATGACAAGGCGAGAGATCACTCTGTCAGGCTGATTGAGTTTGAATAGTAGATCGGATACTTTAAAAGGAGGCTTTGAGAATGAAATAAAACCCAGTCTGAACAGTCTGGTTGAAGTACAGTTTTTCCCAGCATGATGGAGCATCGTGCCATAGAATAAAAGTGATAACTTAGTAGCTTGGAACAAAAAAAATTGAAAATTTAGGTCCATGGCCAGGAAATCCCCCCCAGACCTTAGTCCCACTGAAAACTTGTAGTCAATTTTCAGGGCAGATTGACAAAAACACACAAATTCTGACAAATTCCAAATATTCATTATGCAAGAATAGGTTGCTATCAGTCAGGATTTGGCCCAGGAGTTGTCAGCATGCCAGGGCGAATTGCAGAGGTCTTGAAAAGGAACGGCCAACACTGCAAACATTGATTTTTTGCAATAATGGAATGTAACTGGCAGTAAAACCCTTTGAAACTCATGAAATGCTTGTCGTTATATTTCAGTATACCATAGGACCATTTGACAAAGATCTAAAAATGCTGAAGCAGCAAATTTTGTGAAACCAATACTTTCATTCACAAAACATTTGGCCATAACCGTATATAGTCCGTGATGTGCTTCCAATTCAGATTGTCCAGAACACAACTACATTTCTTTTATGCTAATCTTTTTGCACATCAATGACATGCTGGGCTATGATGGCAACATGATCTGGTATTGTCCTCTGCAAATGCATGATACCTGCACTGCTCCTGCAAGGCTTGAAAGAGATGCCAATATTAATCTCAAGAACTGTTTATCTGTATACAAAAATGGTCAGTTTTAAAGGTGGGTTTTGCTGTCCAAGGTTATCAAATGACAGGAGAGATAGGAATGATTTCACAGTGAAGACTGACTAACTCTCACCTACTGTAAAAGAAAACAGAAAGTCATGAATGTTGAGCTTGTGCAGTGGAATGGAAAAACATATCTTCTGTCCCCAGCTACCCTGGTGTGGAGACATGTTTTCACTGCCAACTGGGAATCACAGTCACACCATATGCTGCAGAGAACCTGCTGAAGTGTTTCAGCTATCAGCAAACAGGAAACATGTCAGAGAATGAAAATGTGTCTGTGTTCACAGGACAGGCATGTGTGCTCATTACAGTTAATGTTTACATGTTAGATGTTGGCGTATACCTTGAACTGTACACTTGTACACAGTTTAATGAGCCCTGATTTGCAGAAGCAACAAAGATGAGACTTATCTTGGAATTCTCTCTCTTAATTATAGTATTCTGTAATCTGATTTAATACATTTTATGGGCAATTTGCACAGCTTCAATAAAAGCAGGGTTCCCAATTTAAACAACTTTTAGTGAAATTCCCAGAGAGGGTGCACTTAAATGTTCTTGAAACATAAAAGTGTGAATTATTGTTTTCAGGGACCTTTTTGTTTTATCACTTTTTATTTTCATTTGCTGTTTAGGCACCAAATCATCTCGCTAAGGTTTATTAGATTCTTGTTGGGGTTTAAAAAAGACCCCTTTACACCAATAAGCCTTAATCTCACATAAATTTAAAAAACCCAAGAGAAGACAGGGAAAAAAAAACAGGACGTGTGTAAACAGGTAAACAGAAACACAGACCAATTAAAGGGAGGTTACCAAATACAACACACAAGACAAGGGATAGAGAAACAAACAGACACTGGAACACAGGGACACGGGGAAGACAAGAACAAAGGAAAATGGGAATTAAATACAAATAACCATAACAAAGAATAGAACTGAGATATCTAACTAAGAAGGCCTGGGGATATACATAACAAAACCAACTAGGCATTCCCGTAAAAAAGGTACAAAATACAAACTGCAAAAACTTAATAAACCATGAACCAAACGAAGACAATGAATAACAGAACTGAAAGACCAAAAACAGAAGATGCTGGGTCACACCCGCAGGATCATGACACAACTAATGTTATGTAACTGATGGATTTCTGAAACCAAGATCTGACTTTTTCATGTTTGCTTATGTATTATGAACAAAAATGGACCAATAAAGGGTCTCCAACTATAGTGATGAGGTCAGGAAAAAGGAGTAGGTAAGGGAAGGTTTGGTACTCAATATTTTTATTAATAAAAACATAAAATATAAACAAAGTTGAATGACAGCAACATGGGCACATTCTGCACATGCACTCTAATGAGTGAACGAAATTTCAGGAGATACTATGACCTAAAATATACGGACTAAATACATAACTAAATACCCATGAGGAAGGTGATACGTGTCTTCTGGTTTATCAGATGGACAACTCGACTGGCACAGAATGGCATGATTGTTCCAGAGGTGTCTGTAGTCATCAAGCACTCTTTGCAAGACATTCATGAAGACATACCACAGAAGGGCATTTATGATAAGGCATCTAAAAGTAATTGGTAAATATTTAACTGTAAGGAAGGCCAGTGTTTACTATTCTCTATGAAAGGTGCCAAAACTTGAATGTTAGTGCCACACAAGCCAAAAAAAAAATATGTCCACCAAACGGAGAATATATTGTCTGGTGGAGAAACACAAAGACCAAATAAAAAGCTACACAGACATTTAGGTACACTTAAAAGCAATTATGATCACTTAATGGTGTAAATGAAGGATATGTCTTGTTTGATTTAGTTTTAATACTTATACTACTGTATACACAATGACACAATTTTGATTTGTCAAAATAGAGCTTAAAATATACAGAGAGGGTGTCTGTCTCCTGAATCCAAGCTGGGAGCTGGTTCCACAGAAGAGGGGCCTGAAAGTTGAAGGCTCTGCCTCCCATTCTACTCTACTCTGATTATTCAAGACCTTGTAGGTGAGGAGAAGGATTTTAAATTCAATTCTAGATTTAACAGGGAGCCAATGAAGAGAAGCCAATATGGGAGAAATCTGCTCTCTCTTTCTAGTCCCTGTCAGTACTCTAGCTGCAGCATTTTGGATCAGCTGAAGGCTTTTCAGGGAGCTTTTAGGACAGCCTGATAATAATGAATTACAATAATCCAGCCTAGAAGTAATAAATGCATGAATGAGCTTTTCAGCATCACTCTGAGAAAGGATGTTTCTAAAAATGCACAAACCAATATTTGTTTAATATATGCACTGAAGGACATATGCTCAAAAATGACTCCAAGATTCCTCACAGTGTTACTGGAGGCCAAGATAATGCCATCCAGAGCAAGGTTATTATCGTTAACAAAAATGAACTGAAATTATGGATAAATTGCCCTTTGTTTTTGTGTTTGGGAGTTATTGGACAGATATTAAATCTTTTTTTCTGTGTTATGGCCCCTGACCTTGTGGTGGAACTGGTCCCCAGTTACAGGTACTTCTAAGTAACGACCTCACCTGGGGCAACAACATTTCCAGTCAGATAAGATAAGATAAGATCAATAGAATGTAATAGAATGACTGACATATGATCTGCTAGTAAATATATTAGAGGGTTAGCTAGGCAACTATTAATTATGAGGTTGAAACAACACTAAGACCGAGATAGATCGTACCGTTACATTTAGCTGTCCTGCACTGGTCAGCAGCCCACCACAAGTTAACTAGAACTCCGTTTTATTAGTTTCATTTCAACAGTCTTTGAAATGAATTTGGTTCTTAGCATTCAAGGTCACAATGTTTCTCCAAGTCCAACAAAATATTTTTTCCTCCAGTTATCTGGATGTTCTGTGTTGAGAGTGAAGAGCAGAACATTCATCACACCAAAATCTGTGGCAGTCGGCCAGATCCTTGTGGAAAACTGAACCCTCCAGGACAGCAATGTCAACTGTTCCAGGGAGAGTTTTCTCCTCCAGCAGCTCCATCATCTCTCTGATACACTCCGTACTGAAGTAAACAATGAAAAGTTTTTACATTGTTCAGCAGTGTGGGACACATTTCAGAGAATATCTCAGAGAACATTACTGAAGTAAACATAATACAACAAAGGCAAAATTCCAGTATCACTCTATTATTCAAACATCTTGATCAGACAGTAAAGGGTTAAAAAGACTGCTCCTGCTTAAAGTAGTTGCTTATGTCACACTGTAAATTCCTATAGTGTTTCTGGCTTACATAAATTAGTTCACTTTATTTAAAAATGAAGAATATACAGACCCATTCCAAAAAGTTAGAATATCATGGAAAAGTTGATTAGTTTCCATAATTCCATTCAAAAATTTAAACTTTCATAGATTATAGATTCAGGGCCCACAATTTAAACAATTTCAAGTATTTATTTGTTTATTTGTACATAATTTGGGCTTCAAGCTCATAAAGCCCACGAAAACAGGATATCAAAAAATTTGAATACTGTGGAGAAATCAGCCCAAACTACTTCTCAGTTTTTGCAGAAACAAAAAGAAATCACATCAAATCAATCAAAATATGGTACCTTTAAAATGATATGTCAATCTTCAATACTTGGTTGGGAATCCCTTTGCTTTAATCACTGCCTCAATGCGACGTGGCATTGAGGCAATCAGCCTGTGACATTGCCTGGGAGTTATGGAAGCCCAGATTTCCTTGATGCTTGCTGTCAGCTCTTCTTTGTTGTTGGGTCTGGTGGCCCTCATTTTCCTCTTGAGAATACCCCATCGATTCTCAATGGGCTTTAGGTCCAGGGAGTTGGCTGGCTAGTCAAGCACTGTGATGGCATGGGCATCAAACCAGGGTTTGGTGCTTCTGGCAGCATGGGCAGTGGCCAGGGCCAGGTCCTGCTGGAAGATGAAATCTGCATCTCCATACAGATCCTCAGCAGAAGGAATCATGAAGTCCTCTAAAACATCCTGGCAGACTGTTGCGATGACCTTGGATTTAAGAAAGCAGAGTTTACCAACACCTGCACCAGACATTGCACCCCAAATCATGACTGATTGTGGATATTTCACACTGGACCTCAAGCAGTTTGGGCTCTGTTCCTCACCCGTCTTCCTCCAAACCCTTGGACCTTGATTCCCGAATGAAAGACACACTTTACTTTCATCGGAAAAGAGGACCTTGGACCACTGGCCAACGGTCCAGCCCTTCTTCTCCTTGGCCCAGTTGAGACGCTTCCTACGTTGGCTCAGGCTCAGAAGTGGCTTGACCCAAGGGACCCGACAGTTGTAGCCCATCTTGTGGATGCGTCTGAAAGTGGTGTCTTTCTGGATCTCTGCCAGATTCTTGAATCTTCTCTTTTTGATAATCCGCTGAAGCCCAAGGTCATCTCTTTTGCTGGTGCATCTTCTCCTGCCACATTTTGTCCTTCCACTAGACTTTCCATTGATATGCTTGGACACAGCAGTCTGTGAACAGCCAGCCTCCTGGCTATGAAGTTTTGTGGCTTACCCATCCTATGGAGGGTATCAATGATGGTCTTCTGGCCAGTTGTTAGGTCTGCAGTCTTCCCCATATTGAACTGAACTGAGACATTTGAACCAAACTGAAGCAATTTAATGACCCCTGGGGAAACCTGTGCAGGTGCTTTGAGTTTAGTAGATGATTAGTGTGTCACACTCAGTTTAAAACATTCATGCCCTGTAAAATTTGGGCTGATTTCTCCACAGTATTCTAATTTTTTAAAATCCTCTTTTCGTGGGCTTTATGAGCTGGAAGCCCAAATGATGTAAAAATAAACAAATAAATACTTGAAATCATTTAAATTGAGGGCCCTGAATCTATAATCTATGAAAGTTTAACTTTTTGAATGGAATTATGGAAATTAATCAACTTTTCAGTGATATTCTAATTTTTTGGAATGGGTCTATATGCTTTTTACTAGCTTTCATTAAGTTACTGTTAATTGCATGATGAGAATAGAAGTCTACTCAAGAACGAGGATGTCTGGGTTCTGTTACAACAAAACAACAGCTTAAAAGTTCTCATTCAAGCACTGCAATTATTACTGAGGGTTTTTTATAGTTAATTTTTTTTAATGTAGTCATTACAATTGCTACTATAGAAACTGCATTTAAGGGTTCCCAGCAAGTTTAGTAAAAAGTTGGATCACTTTTTAAGTGTACTATTCATTTTTTTACTACTTCATTAACACATAAGACCCATAAGAACAAGCAGATTAAAAATCTGGTAAATAGGCAGGTGTGAAATTAAGTTTAAAAGTCTTCGTTGCTGTAAGGTTGGATTTTTATAGACATTTAAATTTGTAGATGGGAAATTGCAGAGTGTGTGAATGTGACAATTCTTAAAGAAATTTTGTGTATGTTCAGAATAATTGGTTAATTGCAACTTTATATAAATATATATTAATTTTACCATGAAGACAGAAATAGAACACAATAGATTTAGGATTTATTTTTAGTGCCCCTGACCTTGCAGAGCCTACCTGGCCTGTTCAGCCAGGTAGGCTCTGCAGATATGTACTATATGTGATTAGGTTTCCTATGGGTCAGTTTCAGAATAGGTTTTACTGACAGAGTTGAAAAGAAACTGAATATTGGACTTATGTTCATCAAGTGGCATAAACAATACTCCAAATGTTAGTAAAATAAAACGGGTTTTCGTTTTAGCTCAGCTTATAGCTTGGTTTTCTTTTCATGCTCAAGGCTGAAAAAAGAGAAATCATTATTACAACTGTACTTTCTGTATAATCACCTCAACACCTGATATTCATCAGAGCTGTATCTGTCATGCTGTTAGTGTGATCTGTGTCTCGCATTTATGTTTTAATTTCCCATTGTGTTCCAGCAAAAGAAAGCCTGCTCTGATTGTGTCACACGGTCAAAAAATGGTTTGAAAATACATAAACTGAAGCTTGGTTGTGCTTAGCTTTTATTTTAAAGGGGGTTAGATATTCCAGTGCTGGTCCCAGGGTAGCTGGATGAAATGTGTTTTCTCTGTTTGTTCCACTCATCAGTTCACATCCCCAGGAGAGTCTTTAGAACATCACAGTCTACCTGATTAATTACTACGCACAGGCATCTGAAAGCAACTGGTACTAATTATGGGCATCATTTGTCACTTGACACATGTAGTGATTTGGTTTTGAGTAATAATTCTTGATCATTTAAATGTAACTGTAGTAAGTCACACTGATTTCACAGCTGCCATGAATACAAAATTGTCATCTTTGCATATCATTAAAAAGAGACATCAATGGACAGCCATAAACACATCTGCATTTTTAAGTCTTGTTGCATTCTGAAGGAGCACCCATGCATTGCTCTCTCTCTCTCTGTCAGCTTTTGCAATCAGAATCAAACTTTATTTATTAATTTCTAGTGTTCATACAAGTACATGTGTATTATGGCAATACCAGAGCTGACAGTCAGGAAAAAAAGAGTAAGAGAGAAAAACATTGGAGAAAATAGGATAAAAGATAAGGATAAGGGGGCAGAGCACAAATGGAAAAATACAGGGGTTCCCCAACTGCTGCAGCCATTGAAAACAAACAAACAAACAAACAAACAAATAACAAAAATATACAAAAAAGAAATGGCGAATGAAATAAGGAAACACACACACACACACACACACACACACACACACACACACACACACAAACAAATACTCACCCATTTATATGACTGGCTCCTCTGAAAAAGAAAACCTCCAATCAGAAGTGCCTGACTCCCTGGTATAACTCACAAACATGCAGCTTAAAGCAGATAGCCCGTAAGCTGGAGGGGAAATAGCATCTCTCTAATTAAGAAGATCTTCATTTAGCCTGATAAAAGTCTCTTGCTCTTTAAAAAAGCTCTCTGTAAAACTAGGACATCTTACTATTCGTCACTGATTGAAGAAAATAAGAACCCCAGGTTTCTTTTCAGTCGTGCTGACAAAGAGTCGGAGCTCTGTTGAGACCAGTATTCCTTTAACTAGTCATGACTTCATTCATTTCTTCATAAATAAAATTTTAACCATTAGAGGCCCCGTGGTAGACCCAGGACACGCTGGAGAGATTATGTATCTCGGCTGGCCTGGGAACGCCTTGGGGTCCCTCCGGATGAGCTGGAGGAGGTGGCTGGGGAGAGGGAAGCTTGGGCTTCTCTGCTTAGGCTTCTGCCCCCGCGACCCGGCCCCGGATAAGCGGAAGAAAATGGATGGATGGATGGATGGATAGAGAAAAAACATTTACAACAATATCACTCACAACTCCTTAAAGAAAAATTAGAAACCTGTCTCAGAGTGATGGTGAAAAGCTAGTTCATGTGTTTATTAGTTCTAGGCTGGACTGTTATAATTTATTACTTTCAGCATATTTCTGCCATTGGCTCTCTGTTAATGTCATGATCCTGGGTCTGACATGATGTTTTGGTTTTGAGCCTCGACCCATTTATGTTAAGTTGTCTATTGTGGTTTTGCAAATTTGGGTTTTGTTTTCCTTTAAGAGATTCTTTTATTGTTATGTTCTTAGTTTAAGGTTATGTGTATCTTCACGCTTTCTTAGTTTAGTTGCCTGAGTCTTGTGTTTGGTTTAGTTTTGATTCCCTCAGTGTCCCCTGTGTTTTTCCTGTTTTGTTCTTACTTCCTGTTTTACTTTCCATGCCTCCTGCTCTCTGTGTCATGTTGAGTTTTGCTTCCCTCCTGCCTATATGATATGATTCTGTCCTCCTGTTCTCTCCAGCGGTCAAAGGCCTTTTGCCTTTGCCCTTTGTTGCGTCCTCGCCGTTGGCTTTCCCTGCTTTGTGTTCATGTACATGTTCAAGTGAGTTTACTGTTTTGTTCTGCTGGCCTGATCCACTGAGTGTTTTTTTTCTTCACTCACCTCTTTTCACTCTCTATGTGTTTATATACCACTCTTTACTTACTATATAAAGCACCTTGAGGTGACTGTGACAAGTCACCAATCATCTGTTGTTCTGGACTGTTCTGTGGATGACTATAGATTTTTTAACCACCTTTCAGCCTTAATTCCTACTCACTGCATGATTCACATCCCAACTGAGCACTGTTTCTGTACTCCCCCATTTGATCATAGCCTCCTGAGCCCTCCCCTCCTGAGTTAGATAGAAAGCCAAACACTTAATGACAGTTTCTATTCACTGTCTTTAGGTGAATACTAGAAGTTTCATTTGTCCAGCTAAACAACTGGTTGCTAATAAAATGGAAAAAACATGCTATGATTTTACTGAACATACATGTGTGAACATACATGGTAATACAGTATACATAAGGCAAAAACAGAACTATTCTAACAAACTTAAAAGTCAGTTTCATCCTATGACAGGATAAGTGGAAGAGAATGGATGGATGGATTTGATACAACCACTTTTTAGTTTTCAACACAGCCTGAACTCTCTTAGGCAAGCTTTAAGTAGTCTTCAGGAATACTTCTCTGGGTTTCTTGAAGGACATTCCAAAGCTCTTATTTGGATGTTATTTGGCTGCCTTTTCTTCCATTCTCTGTCAAGATGATCCCACACTGCTTCAGTAATGTTGAGTTCCAGGTCCCGGGGAGGGCAATCCATGACTAATAGCGTGACATTGTGTGAGTGTTTTCTTTTTTTCTATCCAGGTATCCTTATATTACATTGGCAGTGTATTTGGAATCATTGCCATGCTGAAAAATTAAGCTGTTGCAAATCATGTTATCCAGATGGTATTGCATGGTGGATCAAAAACTGATGGTATGCTCATAATTCTATTAATTTTGACAAGATACCTAACACCACTGACTGAAATGCAGCCCCAAACCATGACAGAGCCTCCACTTTGTTTTACAGATCTCTGTAGATACTAAGTGTTGCACCTGTCCTTCTGACCTCCTCCGTACTGCACATGCTGATGCTTTGAACCAAAAATGTAAAATCTGGATTCCCTTGACAGCCACATTTCCACTGACACCATTTCTGAAGAGGTTTCAACTAACATTAGATGGATCAGCTGAAGGGCCACATGCATCTTTCAGATCGTGTGTCAGGTCTTTGCTGCTTTTTTCCCCACTTCTGAAATACATGACTTTCAGACACTGTTGATGTGCTGTAGATAGTATTTTTAGGCTTGTTACATCTTCTTTTGGCCTTCACTTGTCCAATTTTCTCATTTTTTTAAGGATACATTGCACACCGTGCCAACATATGTCAAGTTTGCGGCTAATTACCCTTTTGGAATCACCTTGTTGGCACAAAAATACTAATAATACTACTACTAATAATTTTATGCCTGTCAAATTGTGTTATCTTAGGCATTTTTCATATCTTCAGTTAAAGAAATGGTACAAATGATTTGTTGTTGAAACAGACTGCTAGTGACAAAATTCTTAAAGATGCCTAGGTCATTATTAAGTTACTTAACTAACAAACAACAAAAACATTACTCTGAAAATGATCAGGTATGAGTACTAGACTGAAAACCAGTGAAAAAGCAATCAATTGAAAATAAAAAGACCTTCAGAAAGCCTGGAGAACTATTGCTCAAGACCACTTTTAAAAAAAAGAAGAAGAAAATATTCAGCTTAGTATATTTTAGTTCTTGAATTGAAGCAGCTATGAGAATAATACATTACCAGAGATGTTATTGTCACATCTGATAAAGACTTTTTTTCCCTCTCTGTCAATTAACTCCCATTTCTGTTAATTTCAGTTATACTGACAGCAGCTGAAAGTGTGCATGCATATCAGTTCTGTTTTTGGAGTAGATATGGCCATAAGTAAAGATGTAAAATACTGTTAGAATTATTGTTTATGTGCAGGAATGTGTTTTAATTGTCAAGTGACTTCTAGCTGCTCTATGCTTCACTCTTTAGCTCACTAGCTAAAATGAAAAGACTTTGCAAGTGGGGCTCTACGGGATGCCAATAATTGTGCAACTTAATTTGAGTATTTTACTATGCTGGGCATTGTGTTAAAGACCAAGAGTTACCTCTGTTGCACAGGATAAGTTCATCAGAGTTACCATCCTCAGAAATCGCAGGTTAACACCACCTCAGATGAGAGCCCACCTAAATGCTTGAAGTAGCAAACATATTTCAACATTTCATAAGACTGTGTGAATCTGGACTTCATGGCCAAATTGCTGCAAAGAATCCCCTTCTAAGGAAGAACAAGAGGAAGAGAATGGATTGAGCCAAGGAACACAAGGAATGGCCATTAGATCAATGAAAGTCTATGCTTTGGTCTGATGAGTCCAAATTTGAGATTTTCGGTTCCAAACAATATGTCTTTATAAGAAGCAGAAAAGGTGAGCAGATGGTTCCTACATGTGTAGTTCCCACTGTGAAGTATGGAGGAGGAAGTGTGATGGTATGGGGGGTGCTTATTTGCTGGTGACACTGTTGGCGATTTATTCAAAATTCAAACCATGCTTAACCAGCATGGCTACCACAGCATTCTGCTACATGCCATTCAATCTGGTTTGCGCTTAGTGGCACCATCATTTGTTTTTCAACAGGACAGTGACCCCAAACACACCTCCAGGCTATTTTACCAAGAAAAAGGGTGATAGTGTTGTGTCAGATGACCTGACCTCCACAATCACCTGATCTAAAACCAATTGAGATGCCTTTTGTGACCGGCTACTCAATTGCGTAAGTGTTTTCAAATGCTGGTCAAATTGTAAATACAAATGATAGAACAATAATTCTTTTTGCATATAAAACCACTTACATATCATGCATTCAATGTGTTGCACTGTAAGGACTTCGCAGAAATTGCGTAAGTGCAACAAATCTATTCAATGCTCTTTATCGTTTTCAATACGATAAAGAGCTATGACATTTCTGTATCTAACAAAATATATAAAAACAAATAACAATTTTCAATTTCTTTGTGGGTTAGTGCACTTTATAGCTACCTTCTGTAGTTAATATGGATTTCTTTCATATATATTATTAAAATTAGGGTTATGAAGATTCTACTGATGTATAGTTGAAATATTCCACAAAATGGTACTACAGCATGTAAAGATGTGGTCTGGTGGACTTGTTCTATTCTAGCTCATAAAGGGTTAACACTTTTAAATTTACTACATGAATCTTTGTGTTCCCTCATAGTCTGGATGACTTCAGTATTATTTACAATGTAGGAAAAAAATAAAACATTGAATGAGAAGGTGAGTCCAAACTGACTGATACTGTACATGCATGCGCGCACACACACACACACACACACACACACACACACACACACACACACACACACACACACACACACACACACACACACACACACACACACACACACACACACAAATCATGCATACCCTACACTAGTGCAATGAGTCCTGGGTTCCCCTTGGTGCATGATAATACCCAGCCTCATGTGGCGAGAATGGGCAGGAAGTTCCTGGAGGATGACGGAATTAATACCACTGACTGGGCTGACCTAAAACACCTCTTGGACATTATTTTTTAGTCCGGCACTGCCAGGTTCCACCTTAGACTGTCTTGGAACTCAGTGATGCCCTGGTAGGCCAATAGGAAAGCTGCAACAGCCAAATACCTCCAGAGAGTAAGGCAAGTCCTGAAGGTTAAGCTGAATGGGAAGAATAAGATCCAGGAAATCAATACCTACACCCTCCCGGTCATCATATGCCTTGCTGCAATAATAAACTGGCTAAATCCAGCATGGTATTGGGGTGATTTGCTAAGTGGAAGGAAGGAGGCCACGGACTAGTAAGTGTCAGAATCACTATCTGGGATGACAAAACAAAGATCTATGAGTACATCAGAAAGATGGCCGCAACTGTTCATCTGCCTAAATACCTCAGGCAGAAGATACATGAGAAATAAGAGGAGCAAGAAAGGGAACCGTTATGGAAGGACAGGTCGGCAACCCGCGGTTCCAGAGCTGCATGCGGCTCTTTCATCCTTATGCTGCGGCTCTGTGCTTCTTGGGCCTATTTTTGTAAGTTTGTTTTTTGTTGTATTCCTAAATTGAAGCATTATTGTGATCTTGAAATATTAAAATAAGATTATTTTATTATTATTGTTTGTCTCTCCATATATGTGTCACTCAAGGAAGCCGGTGGCTGCTACCGGCAGCTTTGAGTGTTTTATTTTCCATGGAAACAGGATCCAAATGGCTCTTTGAGTGTTAAAGGTTGCCGACCCCTGTCATGGTTGGTGTCAGAAGACCCATCCATGTTTATGACTGGTCATATGCTGGGCCTTGTTTTTGCCTCAAACTTGAAGATTGTCCAAAAGCTCCACCGCCCAACGTGGGGATCAAACCCACGACCCTGAAATTAAGAGTCTCATGCTCTGCCAGCTGAGCTAGCCAGGCCATGCTTGTGTCCTTTTCGCCAGTGAAGTTGAACTTTGAATTCAATAGTTGAGGGCTCAGCCCCTGCAGTCCCTGGGTACCTTCCAGGGGGTATATAAAATGTCTCAGGTCTCCAATCCAGGGTTTTGGAGCACAGAGGGTCGTTAACTCATTGGCAGGACCAGTATCTGCTTCTTAGTGCAAGGAATAACAGAGCCCTGAAAAAATGACCTCCAGCAGGATGCTGGTGTTAATGTCTCCAACCAAAGATAGACTTCATGAGGGCCTGACATTCTCTTGTGGGTCCTGTGCTCACTGCCTGAGAACATGGAGCCCAACTGACATTTGCCATAGAACACCAGAATTGGTATCAGGATTAAATCCTTGGACAATGCCGGTGCAGTGGCTCTTGGGTTTTGTCTTCATGCACAATAATGCCTGGCCTTATGTGGTGAAGGTATGAAGAAAGATTTGATGCCATTGAATGACTGCCATGCTTGCTTGTTCTAACTGCAATGCCTCAAGAGCTTCATCACCCAACGTGGGGGTCGAACCCACGACCCTGAGATTAAGAGTCTCATGCTCTTCCGACTGAGCTAGCTGGGCTCCGCCTTTTGTACCTTAGCTTACTGTCTACTACTATGTCTGCCTGGTTAGCCATCAAGAGTTTATTTGTCAGTATCTGGAGGTCCACCAGGATCTTAGCTTGGTCATTCTCAACCACTCTTGGGTGGAGCCGTATGTGGCTCTTTCATCCTTATGCTGCGGCTCTGTGTGGCTTGGCCCTATTTTTGTTAGTTCGTTTTTTGTTGTAGTTCTAAACTGAAACATTTTTGTGATCTTGAAATATTAAAATAAAATTATTTTATTATTATTTTTTAAATTTTTCTTCTCTCAATATATGTGACACTTGTGGAAGCTGGTAGCCGCTACTGGCAGTACTTGCGGCTCTCAGTGTTTTATTTTCCATGGAAATCAGGTCCAAGTGGCTCTTTGAGTGTTAAAGGTTGACGACCCCTGATGTATAAGAAGTAGCTGATATAGAAAATGGTGGACAATGCTGGAATGAAGGTACTAATCATGTCAGTACAGGAACAAACTCTAAGCACAAGATTGATAGAGGCTGGGGACTTCCACATCAATGTTAGGTGCATGCTGTGCAGAGACAATCCAGCTCATAACAGCAGGGTGCAAGATGCTAGCAGGCAGGGCATGCAGGGAACACCACAAGCAAGTGGCTGACAGGATACAGGAACATCTGTGCCGAGTATGGCCTGGAAGTCCCAAAACGGGATACACCCCGCATAACCAAGTTAAGACCTTGTGGGACGTCCAGATACAAGCAGTAAATGTAACGGTGTTAATCGGAACACTTGATTACCTGAAATCTGCTGGCCCCAATTCCCCAACCTGGGAGACTGGCACCAGCAGATTCCAGGAACAACATCCAAGATCTCCAGGATGTGTTGAGTCCTAGGAACAGTTAAGATACTGTGGTAGTTTTCATATACTAGTCCTTTAAATAGCTCTGAGGTAGAGGTGTCTCAGTGTGTTTGAGGTAAAATTGCACTTATGTCAAGATGACGTATCAGAACACAAAAAGTAGCCAATTAATTATTGACTATGAGGATACTTGTCATGTTTTGTTAGTATTATTATTAGTAAGGTGGAATTCTTTATGGTAAACATTCATGCACACTAGGGTTTAATCCCGGGACCCAGGATTCCCGGGAAATGTGATCAGAACCATTTCCCATTTCCAGGGAAACGTTAAGACGGGAAACCAGGAAATTTAAAATTTAAATTTAAGGAAATATTGAGAGAAGGGTTCGTTTAATGCGAAAAGCATTACTCTTCATTTCAGGTACGTTCAGCCTCCGTTTAAGGCTGGCTTCAGCTTCATCTCAAGCGTTTTAATAGAGTGTTACATCCAGCGGGCCTAGGGGACAAGGGAGCAACATACGATCAAGAAAGGAACCCAAATGAAACCAGATTCGTTCATAAAATAAATAATGTTTATTTAAGAGAAAAAAAACCCCAAAACGGCCACAACACAAAACAATCCCCAAACCGGAGACGAAAAACCTATAAGGGAAAAAACACAAAATAATCTCCAAACGGGAGACACCACTTATCTTGTTAGGGGACCAACTTAAAAGAAACACGTTGAGCACGCTGGCACTGGCAGCCAAAGCAACCACCCCTAAACCTCCAGAACCCCGGAGCACATCTGTGGTCAACCCACAGACACACGACTCTACAGCTGGTCAAACCACCAACACCACCGACTGCTTCGCCACCACTATCTCCTCTCTCCGGTGCCGCCTCCTATATCGCCTCCCTTTATCCTGCAGCCCTGATTAGGAGGAGACGCCCCTGCAGGAGAGAGAGAGAGAGAGAGAGGTATTACACAGTTCTACTTTTTTCCTCTTTAATTTGTTGAAATCGTAGGCAATGTGTTTACCCTAAGGTATTTTGTATTATATAATTTTATATTATTATATATTGTTATATTGCATTATATAGCCGATAAAATATGCCTGCCCTGAACAATAAAGAAATATCTGTTTAACTTCGAGTGTTTCTTCCTCGTTTGCAGCCGCATACTAACAATCATGAATTAGGATACGGGCCTAATGTGTGAAGAAAGTATCATGAATAGATTACTTTAACATATTTCGCTTTAAAATGTATATTTTTAGGCTATAAGGATTGGCCAGTTTTTCAAAAGACGATTCACAACGAACCTAGTTTAACCCTTAGACACGGCGATAAATTTGCTGTTGCCAGAATGGCAATGACCAAGTCGTAGCGCATTACTCAAGGCCCTGTGTTATGTCATATTATAGTGTAGTACGGTAGTTAACTTTTCAATGACTATTACAGCGTTCCACTGGTGGAACGGTGTGCATTGTGGAGATATAGTGCAACAGATGTCGCTACGACACTGCAAGTGCACTAAAAAAAATCCGTGAAAATACAGTACAATTTACTGTTTTTAAATGACGGAATTGTCCGTATTTATTTTTCACAGGCCTTTTTCCGTATTTTTTAAATCACGCATTGCATTCTGGGAAATCGACAAGAAGCTGGAACATTTAAGACACAAAGCAGCCATCTTCTTCGACATTCAGAGTCTGATGTAATTTTGCACGCTTTTCAGGTAAATATCTTTTTAATTAAAAAATGACTATCTTAAAATGTTTAATTACAAATGCGCTATGTTGAAAACATTATTTTGTTGTAAGAATGGCCAGCCCGCGTCTGCCATTACCGAGAACAGAATTATAATTCGCAGAGTAATGTGGTGACTTAAGTCTAACATTATTTGTACTTCATTTTTAAAGTATGTTAGGTGTGGCTGTGTAATCACCAGCTTTTTTTTTTTTTTTTTTTGACAAGGACTGGTATAAAGAAATGCTAATGGCAGCTGTCTGTTTCCCCATATCTAATAGTCTACACCTTTGCTAAATACATGTCTGCCAGCTAATGAACTAGCGAGTATTATCAAGATAATTGGCCCGTAGCGGATTCCCGTTTCTGACGATTTCACAGACGAGTCAGAAGGAGCCTGTGACTTAAACTAAGTTTGTCTGTCTGCTAGTTACGTTCAACAATTGCATTTGGATTCGACTCTAATCCCACTTTTATCCTCAGGCAGAGTTTGGTAAAATCTTGTAATGCAAATGTAATATCTACATTTTGTGTTTTATAACTGACTTTAGCTAATGTTGTAGTACAGAGTTGACCACTGCATTTGTGAGTCTTATATATTTTATTCAAGGGATTACAAATGCTAACGTTAGCTTTGTTGACCAGCCATTCTGTAAAGGACTGCCTGCCTGGTGTGGAATGGTTTGTTTTAAACATGTACGAAAATGCGCATTCTTCGTGTCACTGTTTTAGGGTACTGTCAGAAAAAACTTTCAGCCCACATGTGTGTTGGGAAGTGGGGGCTAATTAGTGCCAGTTTGCTAATTCAGGGACGGTGAACAGTTAGATAATATGCATGTAATATTCTGTGATAATGGTTGGTCCTACGGGTCATTGAATGCACCTGAATCTGATTGGACGACGTGACTTGATGCCGTATTGTGGCTTCCTCTGGTCTGTGTTACGATCATAGACGTATATATGTCTGTGGTTAGGATCCTCAGAAAGTAAAGCTGGTCGCCATTTTGCCCCGCAAAATATAGTGTAAACAGGACCGTTGGGAGATGGCGTTTGCACATTTTCCGCGTTTAGTTTGAAACTAATCAAATGAATCAAATCAAATTGTTGCAGACCTAACTGACTTACTAGTTTTGTTAATAAAACAGTTCCTTTAGTATGTGTGCTGTTTAACTTGGTTTGTCAATTATTTATTTATTTATTTATATATATATATATATATATATATATATATATATGATAGTGATAGTGATCCATTAAAAGTTTACCTGATATTTCTGTATGTATACCAGATATATTTGTCTTTAAAACAATGTTAGTGGGTTTCTGTAGTGCTTAGCAGGTCATTTAACGTATGTGGCATATTCTCGAAGACACATAAGTGAGCTGTTGTGATTACATATATGAAGTAAAGTTCGGTTTGCTTCTGTATCATAGTTAAATGTTTTCAGCAGCATTGGTACTGCAGATACAGCTTACTCTTCATGTGAGCCATACCTGTGAGGGTGTGGTTGGCCAGCTCAGGTGTGGGTGAGAGGGAGGAAAACGTGAACCATTTGAATCTAGTAAATTATCTTTCAGTAGCTTTTATTCTTTTTTTATTCTTTTTTTTATAGGATGATCACACTTTACTGTTACTGTCTGCTTGGTTGCTGCCTTAGCTCTCCCACTAGCTTCTACTGAAATGTGGCAAGGTTAACTCAGAACAGGGCTGAATTATATGGATCAGAACATAGATTGACTGATCTGATCCAGTTTTTGTGTCACAGTCCTTAGGAAATTATGTTGACTTGCAATGTGTCCATCTTTCTGATCACACAGAGAAGCTCCTTGGCTTTCTAGTTCAAACAAGGCTATCAGATGAACTGACGAGAAAAGAAAAGGCCATCAAGGAATTTCTTGACTTATAAGGAATCGAGATGCATGAAGGTCCATTACCACTGGTTGCTGGGATTGCAAAATTCTTCAAGAAAAACCCTGACCATCTTGTGTACCAAAATGAGGTGGGTTCAAATTTTATTTCTTTCTTTTAATTTTATTTCTGAGAATAAAATGTCTTGTGTTTTGTTTGTTTGTTTTGTTTTGGTTTTTTTTGTCTTTTTTTTTTCTTTTACAGCAAATTCACGGTTGCACCTCCATCTGGTGGCATATAGCTGCATAACATTTAGCACAGCCCTGAATGGCACTGGGTGTTTGTCAAAATCTTAATTAATAAATAAGTAAACAACATACTGCATTTGGACATGACAATTATCTTTTGTGATACTGGTGTTTTTATGATTTAAGGAGACCAACGATTCAAGATAGCTGTCGATCAAGAAATTGTAAATGACCACATCAGTTCCCCCATCGTGGCCTATGCTTTTGCTTTATTTTATGTCTTGAACATAAAATACCCGAAGGAGATGTCACTCACTCTGGTAGGCACTTAAAATTTTGATGTTAAATGGAGGATTGTGATGTATTAATTTTTTCATACCTTTGAGACATTTCACTGGTGGCACCATATATGACACTGCAAGGCTAGCAGGTCCACAACTGACTCTTTTTTCTCTTAACTAATGAGAGCAGGCTCACACTGAGCACATTTGACAGACATTAAAGAGTCTCTAGACATCGTGGCAGATTTTTTTTCCCCCTACATTGTAAATTAATACTAAATTCATCCAAGCTATAAATAAATGCATATAGACTTCTTTTGTAAACAAAGTGTTAAACAAAGCAGAATATGTTTTAGATTTTTAGATTCTTTGAAGTAGGCACCTCTTGCTAAGATGACAGCTTCGCACATCTTGGCATTTTTCTCAGTCAGTATTATGAGGTAGTCACCTGGAATGGCTTTCAGTTAACAGCTCATACCTCAAGAGTTAATTTCTTGGCTACCATAGATAGCATTTTACAGTGACATACCTCCACAATCACCTGATCTAAACCCCCCTGAGATGGTTTGGGATGAATTGGACCACAGATTGAAGGCAAAGCAGCCAATAAGTGCTCAGCACCTCTGAGAACTTCTTCAAGACTATTGGATGCCAAGAGTGTGCAAAGCTATAATGAAAGTAAAAGGTTACTACTTTGAAGAATCTAAACTCTAAAACATATTTTGGTTTGTTTAACACTTTGAAGTTTACTGCGTGATTCCTTATGTGTTCCTTCATAGTCTGGATGAGTTCAATATTAATTCACAATGTAGAAAAAAACACTGAATGAGAATGTGTGTTCAAACTTTTGACTGTTACTGTATAACTTGAACTTTTATGCTGTGTGATAACAGAGTGGATCAAGGTGATTAGAATTTCTCTTTGCTTTCCTCCAGTTTTGTGAGATAAATATTATTGAACACGCTGGCACTTTTTTTTAATTCTTCAGTCCTCTGGGTTAAAATGGAGGCTCTACCTCTTATTCACTCATCATGGTAATGCGTGGTATTGGAGCTCTATTGCTGGTGGCTTTCTTTATCTACTCACATGCCTTTATCTCAAGGTGAACACAGTCTGAGTTGATTGAACTTTCTCTCATCTGCCTTTATAGCAAATTCAGTTAATAAACTCAGGTTTTTTAACTCAATTTGTTGAACTTGTTTCCTGGAATTGGGCAGGAGATGCATGAGTTCAGGTCTAGGATTTCCAATTTGGCTTAGCTTTATTTTGTATTTTTAACAATATATCAATTTACCAGTATTGCAGTTAAAAAACAAAACCATGCATGCGCGCACATAGGTCTCTCTTGCAAACGAGACACTGAGTCTCAGTAGGACTACCTGTATAAATAAAGGTTAAATTAAAAAAAATAAAAAAAATAACAAGAGTGCACCAAATGTGGAAGACCTTTGAATTGCATGTATGTCAATGTGGAGCACTTTGGTGGGATCTTCCCTTTTATCTTAATGAATAATTCCCAAATATACTCCCAAGTCTCTAGATCACTTTTGATATATTTGTTTTCCTTCAGTCTCATCTCATTCTACACATTACTCTGTAGTTTTCATTCACTTGTTTAACAAAAAATATTATATATTCCACAGAGTGTTCCTGGGAATAAATCTTGAACGAGCGTCAAAGGCTGAGATCAAAGGGAAAAAGCAGCCACACTGTATTAAATTAACAGAAATATTCGTGAATGATATGGAAAAGGTACTGTAAATTTACGGAATTATCTGTATTTCGGTTAACAGGAATGACTGTAAAAAAACAGGACATTGTCCTGTTTTTTTACGGAATTATTTTTTACTGTGTGGCTGAGCCTTTATCAATGCTGTGTGGAGATGAACCGCATTGTTTTGCACCAGCAA